>NC_060272.1:133391538-133403769 GCF_021613505.1 Equus quagga
CCACACATACACACTGCACATACATACATCTCACTGCATACACACCATATACACACACATACCACATACATACACACCACACCACACACACACCATATAAACATACACATACACACATCACACCATACAATACACGTATACACTATATACTCACACACACACTCTTTGTATTAGAATTGTTAGGAGGGGGCCTAGGAATGTGCATTTTAACTGCCATGCCTGATGCGAGTTGCTGCTTCTAGACAAACCAGGCTCCCACCTCTAGACTCTTTCGACTGGGGGGACAAAGCCCTTCAGACCACGGAGACACGGGCCTTCCCCAGCTCCCCACGTGGCCTGGCGGTCACTGGATCCTCACTACAGCCTGCGAGCCTGGGATCTGAGTCCGAAACCCTGTAGGGGGAAAATTTGCAGGGTCCTCCCATCTCAGGCGATGCTTGCGGTTCCTGCTGAGAACAAGAAGCGTAGCTAATCTTGGCGATTCAGGAGGCAGGGAAAATGCCAGCGGCCTCGAGGTCAGGGCCCTTCTCTGGTGAACTCACCCATGCTGAGTGCCCGTGGAGGCTCTGCAGGCATCCTCGGGGCCTGGGGACAGCCTCCGGCAGCCCCACCTGGCCGTGCAGTACTCCCTTCCCACAGGACAAAACCCCAAGTCAAGGGAGAGACAGATAATGTGATGATGTAATGAAAACTCCCCAAGACGAGACTCCCTCCAGCCAGGGCCTCAAAAGGTCTATTCATGACCAGTGTCTCCGAAGGACGAAGGATGGACTGATCCTCCCCCAGGGGAACTGCCGATAGCTTCCCGCCCCGCCGGAGAGACCTGCCCCCTCTGCAGGCTTCCTAGCAGGAAGGAGGCTCAGGGAGAGTGGCGAGGTGGGGACCAAGGAGGCAAGGAGCAGAGAGCTCTGCCTTGGTCCAGGAACTGGGGACCAGCGTGTCTTGTTTCCCCAGAGCGCTGCAGGCAGGGGGCAGGATTCCAGGAGCGATTCAGCACCCTCCTGCTGTTCTGGAAGGAAACCGCAGCCCTCCTCAGAGAGGAACTGCACGGCTACAAGGCATCTGGCTGTGGGCAAGTCCTTGTACCCACGAGCGTGCTGCATTTCTCCCTCTGTTCAGATCTTCCTTTAGATCTTTCAGTAAAGCTCTGTTAGAGTTCTATATAGAGGCGCGTTCGTTCTCTAGGGCTGCTGTAACAAAGCGCCACAGGCTTACACAATGGACGTGTTTTGTCTCAAAGTTCCAGAGTCCCGAAGTCCAAAATGAAGGCATCGGCAGTGCTGGTTGCTTCGGAGACTGAGAGTGAATCTGTTCCAGGCCTCTCCCTGGCTTCGGGGAGCTGTTGACGATCTTTGGTGATGCTTGGCTTATAGAAGCATCGCCCCAATCTCTGCCTGCATCTTCACATGGACTCTCCCCGTGTGTGTGTTTGTGTCCCCAAATGTCACCATTTTATAAGGACACCAGTGATGCTGGATTAGGGGCCCACCGGACTGCAGTAGGACTCGCCTTAACTAATCACAATTGCCGTAACTATACGCCCAAGTAAGCTCATGTTCTGAGCTATCAACATCCGGATTCCTGGACACAGTTGAATTCAGAACAATAGGTATCACGTATCTTTTTACATTTATTACGTGATATTGTCAGTTTTCAATAATCTTATGAATAGGACCTTTTTAAAAAAAATTACGTTGTCCTGTTGCTGGCATTTAGAAAAATAACTGTGTCTTGCAAATTTATCTTGGATCCAGCAGCATAAACTATCTTAGTTTGTATTAGTGCCAATGACCACCTTGGATTTTTTGCAGGCAAATAATTAAAATTGTGTCTGTCCCTTTTAAATATTTATGTGTCTTACTGTTTCCCTGTTTCTGCCGGGATCTCATAAACAATGTTGAATATCTGTATTTGTGGCAGCCGTACAAGCATTTTTTCTGACAATAACAGAAATGCTCCCAAAACGTCATCATTAAATATGATACTTACTATATGTCTATTTCATATACTTTTTTGTTCTATCCAAATTTACTCTCCAGTGTGTTTCTGCTTTCGTAGAATTACATACAAAGCATTCTCTCTTTTTTTAATGCCCTGAAAAATATGTTAAATACTGTGGGAAGGGACCGTCCCTTTGAGGTTACATGAGCCTTTAAGATTGTGGGACTATGATGCCCTTTTCGGAGATGGAACTTGAACTACATTTTCCATGTCTCTGTAAGTTTGGGTACCTTCAGAATTCTTCTGATTCTTGAGGCAGTCTGATTGACTTTATTTCCTGAGCAAATCATCAATTCTGTCTGGATTTCCCAATGTATTGATATCAAATGGATATAGTAACCTCTTACAACTGACCTCTGTGCGTCCGTCTCTAATGCTGCAGCTGCTCTCTTTCTTACTTGATCAGATCTGCAGACATTTTTACATGCTTGTGTAAGTGGTAGGGAGGGAGGGGCTATTCTCCAAGAACCAGACCAGGACTTCACGGATCTTATCTCCTGGCTTGTTGCTCACTTATTTCATGTTTCAGAACGACTGTATTTGTTTTTCTTTCTTCTTTCCTTTTCTTTTGCGATGCTTTCTGGTCTTTTTCTAGCCTCATGGGTTAGTACTCTGTTCAAACTCAGTCGTCTGTGTTTCTTATTCCATCATTGTAGGTGCTGAATTTCCCTCGTGGTGCCCTTCGGGCACCGTACGGTCAGCTCTGCTGTGTGTCTGCCCTTTCTGTTCACTCTCAAATACACTGGACTTGGCTTTGATTTCCTCCTCTATACAAATCCAACCCTGGGGGGAAACTGAGCCAGCTCTGCAGCTCCTCCAGTCGTTCTTCTCTTACTTAAGTTTGAATCCAAACCGAAGTGCACAGAGGAGGAAAGCATGACCACAGGAGCCGTCAGGATGGAACCAGCGCTTGGCCATCGTCCAGGGTGTGCAGCTCTGAGATGCACAAGGCAGAGCCCGCAGGCCCTTCCAGCGGTGCCCAGCCCTCAGCCCACAGCTGGGTGGGCGTCCACCGGCCGTCACGGGGCAAGCCAGCTGGAAGCCCCGAGTAACAGCCATGCAGGTAGGGCGACGGCACTGGGAGCTGGGTGTGGGAGCAGCTATCCCCCCACTCCCACAGCCTCACATCTCCTCGGGTTGGATGGGAACCATGCCTGGTTTCCTGGCCTCCTGCGATGCCCTCTGGTCCTGATGGCATTGTTGTCATCTCTGAGTTATTCAGTTGTTTGAGGCTGTGGATCCTTTGCAGAGCACTGCCCAAAATCTGCTATTCAGAATGTGCTGCAAACACACGCAATGTGCGATTCATTTAGGAGCTGAGCCATGTTTTACGGGAAATGCAGTCAGACCCATCTCCCCACCGGTCCTTGCACCCCAACACCTCCTAACTCCACGGGTCATGACCCTGCCTCCTTCATCTCTCTCCTATTTCATGGCAGTCAGCCTGCAACCTGCCCTTTCTTGACTGTTTCTCTGAAAGGAACTTCCTGGGTGGCTACCGCATATCTTAATACCCAGACTGCCCTGTAGGTCTGAGAGCCACCCAGGGCATAACCTTTGGGCCCAGTTGCCTCCCCCTCCCACCCCACACCACCCCACCCCACCCCATCTTTCTTGCAAGCCCTGGCAGCTTGTCAAATTTTACAGCCAGTTTTTCACTCTGCTTAGTGTCTGCTGGCCCAGGTTGCTGAGCAATTTTACACAGCTGTGCAGCCAGGCTAGCAGTCGGCAGCTTCATATTGGTCTGCAATAAACTTGGCTTCATCGAGTGCTCTCTTGGGTTGCTCCATTAGGATTTTTTAAACCGCCTGGTCTGCCCTGCAGATTCAGCAGACGACGTAGCAGGAGGCGCAGAACCTTAGGCCCTGTGATTGCATTTGCAAACATAGGCACTGGAAACGCTTAGCCAGACCTGGCCAAAGAAACCTGAGACTTCTTTTTTGCAACAGGTGGGATGACAACTATGGCTGTCAGAAAACTCGTTACGGGTAATTCATGGGCTGTATCTGGTGGCACCTGGACCTCTTAAATGTGAGGACATCTGGCAGCTGCTGGAGCCAGTTTCTGTCCGGGTTGCTGCAGCAAGCCCTTCCAGGAAGGCCAGGCACATGCTCCTTTATCTTGTCAGGAAGCTCACAGGACGGGCCACAGCCTGGACCCTGTAAATAACCAGGGGGTCCAGGGTGCCTTGAGATTGCCCAGGGGGAAAGGAGCCATCACTCCATACCCAAAGCATGCAAAAAATGCATTGCATTTGCACATCCACGTTCATAGCAGCACTATTCACAATAACCAATAGGTGGAATCAACCCAAAAGTCCATTGACAGATGGATGGATACACAAAATGTTGTATAAACACACAATAGAATATCATTCAGCCTTTAAAAAGGAAGGAAATTCTGGCACATGCCACAACATGGTTGAACCTTGAGGACATTTTGTTCAGTGATAAGCCAGTCACAAAAGGACAAATAGTATATGATTCCACTTACAGGAGGTCCGCAGAGGAGTCAAAGCCACAGAGACAGAAAGTAAAACGACGGGTGGCGGGGGCTGGGACGGTGGGAGATAGTGTTGAATGGGAACAGAGTCTCAGTTTGGGAAGATGAAAAGGTTCTGGAGATCTGTTTCACAGCAGTGCGAATATATTTAACGCTGCTGAACTGTGCACGTAAAAATGGTTAAGATGGTAAACTTTATGTTACGTGTTTTTTACCACAATTAAAAAAAAGAAAAAATGTGTTGCAAATTCATTACATATGTAACATCAGCCTTCGAGAGTGTTTGGGGTACACCGGGTCGCAGAAGGAAAACTGTATGTTCCAAGAACCCCACCTTAGTAAAAAACCAGCTGCAGCCAGTGTGGAATTCAGCACCCAGAAACACCCGTCAGTCATGTTGAAACATCTGTCTCTGACATTCCAGGTGGCGGTGGTCCCCAAGCACTGGCCAGGGGTCAGGGGCGGACTCTGCCCCTGACAGGCTCTGTGGCTTAGGCACTCAGCCCAGGTCTCTGCAGCTGCCCCCTGGAGAGGACGGGGCTGGAACAGCAAATCGCCACCGTGCACCCCAGCCCTGTCTCTCATGGGGACGTGAAGATGCAAACGTGTATAAGAAGCACGAGGCTTCTGATGATCAGCAGGAAGGCAAGTCATTGTCTCCCAAGGCCAGTCATTGCTCCTGGGACTCTGAGATGTAGCTAGGAGCCCTTGGTCACCTCCTCTCCTCTAAGCAGAGGGCTCCCATAGCGGCAGGGGGCTGCCAGGGAGCAGAGCCACGCAGCCGCATAGCAGTAAGGCGACAGCAGCCTCAGCACCCGGGCCTTCACTGCCGTGGGCTGTTGGGGCTCTGTCTTCACGAGGGAGGCCGGAGGAAAACCGGGCAGCAGCCTAGAACAAGAGGCCACGGTTAGCCTCCTCGCTTTGCTTTTCTCCTTGGCAGGAGCCCTGGAGACACACAGACCTGGTTTGAATCCCAGCCCTGGAGCTCCGGTTATCTATCACTGGGTAACAAGTCACCCCAAAACCCAGTGTCTTCAAACAACCACCACATTCATTTTGTCACGAATCTGCAATTTTGGTAGCATCAGCAGGGACAGCTTGGAGTGGCCCAGAGGCTGGCAGCATCTGGAAGATCGCTCACTCAGTCGGCAGGCAGATGATGCTGGCTGTCAGCTGGGGCCTCTGCTATGGTGGCCTCTCCTGCAGCTGCTGGGCTTTCTTTCGACCTGGCGGCTGGCGTCCAAGAACAGGGGTACCGAGGGAGGGTCAGGAAGAAGCTGCATTGCCGTTTCTGATCTAGCTTCAAAGCCATACCCTGTCCTTTTCCCCACCAAAGCCAGACGATATTCAGGGGAGGAGCATTACATCCCAGCTCTGGAGGACAGGAGTGTCCTGGGATTTGCAGAAAAGTTTTAAAACCACCACTCTTGGGGCCAGCCCAGTGGCACTGTTGTTAAGTTCGGAGGTTCTGCTTTGATGGCCCAGGGTTCGCTGGTTCAGATCCCGGGTGCAGACCTATGCACCACTTGGCAAGCCGTGCTGTGGCAGGCATCCCACATATAAAGTAGAGGAAGATGGGCACGGATGTTAACTCAGGGCCAATCTTCCTCAGCAAAAAGAGAAAGATTGGCAACAGATGTTAGCTTAGGGCTAATCTTCCTCAACAACAACAAAAAAAAAACCACTCTTGTACAATTACTCGATGCCAACTGTGGGCTAGTCTCTCTGTGCCTTAGATTCTCTCTTGTGAGGATTGTGTGGCTGATGTAGGGGAATCTGCCAGCACCATGCTCATCCATCCGTGGATACTTACTGCTGATCATGCAACTCTGTAGACAGAGAGATTGGTTGACAATATTGCCATTTTGCGAAATAGAGCACAAGGAGACTTTGAGAATTCTTTAAGTTCATTAAGCAGATAAAAGATACAATCAGAAAATCATCTCTTAACCCCCCCTTTGAAGAGGATCCTGACCTTCCCTAAAGGAAGGCACAGGCTTTGCTGTTTTTTTTGAGAACTATTGCTGAGAAGGACACCCCAGAGGAGTCACAGAAGGAGCACTGCCAGCTGGAGGAGACAGGGTCTTGCAGCCCGAGGGGAGGGAGGGAGGCAGGAAGTCAGCTGGAAGACATTGGGAAACAGAGACGGAGCCAATGAAAGGGCTCGGGAGTCAACTTTTTGCAGCCTGGCATGTTTGGTTGATGATTTGCACACCAGACAATGGCTCCAAGGCCCATGAGAATTTGAAGTGGGGGAGGGGCAGAGAGCCAGCTCCAGCCCTGGATCTGCAGACAGACCGGGAATCTGGGACGGAAGCCACGTCTGGCGCGCTTCAGCTCAAGCCCCACCCTCTGTCTGCCTGCTCTGTTGCCATCAGCGCTTCTCACATGCCAACGGGAGAGGTTTTGGGGACAAACCTGGCACAGCTTTCTGCCTCTGGAACGTCCAAACCTGCAGCCTGGCCACAGCCCTGCACCCAGGAAGCACCAGAGACGGCAGAGAACCAGGTTCCAGATATACCCCAGGGGAAGTTTCCGCCCAGTGCTCCAGGGATGTGGCCTCAGAGGTGGGCTCAGGGCCCCACCTTCGGCGGGGGTGCAGCCTTGCCACCTCTGGGTGCAGGGGATCGCTTGGTGGTGGCACAGCCTGGTGACTCATCCCCAATGTCCCAAGTCCCCTGAAGGCACCTCTCCTTTTGTCAGCCACCACCCTGTCACCTTGGCTGAAGGCAAATCTGGGAAGAGAGCCGGCCACCTGCAGTGAAGTGGTGATGACCAAGCCCTGCCTGAGCATCCAATGTGAGGTCTCACGCATCCCCAGAAGCATCACACACAACACCTCCCTGACCAGGTCTGCAGCCCACCCCTTAGATGGCACCTGTGCTCTCTGGGAAGGACAATGGTAAATTAACCTCTCCTTCTGTGGGTGGGATTAAATTGTCCAATTGGCTAGTGGGGAAGAGTGTGTTTGCACAGAGGGTCTTTACTGTGTCCCAACCCAGACGCCCTTCTGACTGTGACGTCGCCCCCACCCATCTGGGAGGAGTCTACGTCCACCCCCCAACCTGGGCAGACCGCCAGGCCTGCCTCCGCCAGTAGAGTTCAGTAGACACGGCCTTTCGTGCCCTCTGAGGTTTTCTCCTGGCTCCTTCTCAGGTGCCTGCTCTGAGAACCACGCAGCCATGCTGCGAGGAAGCCCAGGCACAGAAGGCACGTGCAGGGGGTTCCCGGGCCACGACCACGGCTGAGAGGCTGCCCGACCCTTGCTGACCACCTTGGAGGTGAAGCCCCCAGCTGCTGCCGTAGACCTAGAGAAAGCTCTACTCCCCAAAGAAACGGGGGCCAAAGGAGCAGAGGCACCCTGCCCCAGACTCCAGGGAAGGGTCCAGGGGGCCTCCTCATGGCTTGGACCCTGTGCTGGGAAGCTTCTGAAATAGCTTCCAGGATCTCACCTCCTGGGATTCATACCCAAGCCCGCACGCGCCTCTGTGTGTGTGTGTGTGTGTGTGTGTGTATGTACAGGCACAGATGTGTGGGTTTGGAGTATGTGTCTATATGTGTGTGTGTATGTGTGCAATTATCCATGCATGTTGGCTTTGAGTATGTATGTGTGTATATGTGTGTGAGTTTTCAGTGTGTACATGAGTGTGTGTATGTGTGGCAGTCTATGCATGGGTTTTGAGTACATATGTATATGTGGGTGTATGTATGTATGTGCATGTTTGTATGTGTGTGTGTGTGTTTGCTTGTATCTGTGTGGGTGGGTGCCTACGTGTGTGCGTATGTATTGTACATGCATATGTTCATGAGTATGGTGTGTGTGTTACTATGTGAGTACTATGTTTGTAGTACTACGTGTGCATGTGTATTTGTGAGTTTGTATGTGTGTGCATGGGTGTGTAGGTGCAAGCTGGACCTAATGGTTTACTTCTAATGAATGGAATATGACAAAGATGACAGGATGCCATTTCCAAGATTAACCAAGAAAGGACAGTGACTTCACCTTGCTCCCACTGTCTGGCCTTCCCAGCTTGGCCCTTTAAGGGACCCAGCATCATGTTGGAGATCCCCCGTGGTAAGGACCTGAACCCTGGTGACACCTGCATTGCGGCTGTGTGGGACCCTGCAGCAGGGGACCCAGGTAAGCTTCACCTCAATTCCTGGCCCCGGGAACTGAGGTGAGAAATGCTACTGTCTTAAGACATGAAGTTTGGGATTACCGTGTTCTGTAGCAATGGACAATGAAGACAGATTTTAGTGCCAGAGTTGTGCCGCCACAACCAAAGCCTGAACATGTGGACATGGGTGTAGAACTGGGCAGTGAAAGCTGGAAGGGTGTCAAGGAGCGTGACAGAGAAAGCCTAAATTGCCTTGACGAGACAATTAACAGAAATCTGGGTTTTGAGAACACTGCCAGGGAGAGCTCAAAAGGGACTGAGGGACACACTACAGGAAATTGGAAGAAGGAGGAGCCTCATTACGCAGCGGCAGAAAGCTTAGCAACACTGTGGTCTGCAGTGAGGTAGGGGGTGGAACTGGTACCTAGTGAAGGGCAGGGTCTGGCTCAGGAGATTTTCAAGGAAAATACTGAAGGTTCTTTCTGGTTTCTCCCTGCAGCTTATAGTAAATGTGAAAGGAGAGAGAGAGAGAGAAATAAAGCCAATCGTGTGACTATACAATATTTTGTTAAGACCTCAGAATGATCAAAGCACCAGAGTACGGTTGGCCCTCCATATCTGAGGTTTCCACATCTGAGCATTCAGCCAACCACAAATCAAAAGGCCACGATGGTTGCACCTGTACACAAATGCGTACAGATGCTTTTTCTTGTCATTATTCCATAAACAATACAGTATAACAACTATTTACATAGCGTTTACATTATGTTAGGTGTTATAAGTAATCTAGAGATGATTTATGGTATACAGGAGGATGTGCGTAAGTTATATGCAAATACGACACCATTTAATTTAAGGGATTTGAGCATCCGCAGACTTTGGTACCCACCAGGGGTCCTGGAACCAATCCCCTTCACATATTGAAGGATGGATGATTGCACTATTGAGACGCACAAAGGACCCTTCCTAGCGAGCGATTAAGTGTGTGCCTCACAGTTCCCCTCAATTGAACCATGGGTCTCTAGGAAGCTGACAGGCGGTGCTTCTTACCTGTTTCAGAGAACTCCAAGGTAGACAAGGGCTTATCTCAAAGAAATGTGTGGTTGTGGCTTCTGTCTAAGGGAGATTGTCCCAAGGAGATTCACATAAGACCCACAAAGGGTTCGAGAAAATTCTATCAGCAAAAACACTGCCAGCTGGAACTGAAAGGGACAGAGAGAGGACAAAATGAAAAGAGGCAGTTGGACCCCCAAAATTCTACTGGCAGGAAGCAGGCTGAGAGAGCTCAGAAGCACACTCTTTCTTTCTTTGATGAAAAGTAAGGATGACGAAGAGGGCAGAACCAACAGCCAACAGGGTGGGGCGAGAGCCACAGAGAAGTATTCCCAGCCCTTGAAACCTAATCAAGGAATTTCTAACATTTGCCCACTTGGATTTCAGAATTGCTATGGTTCAGTGTCTCTCATTTTTCTCCTTTTGAACAGAACCATCTACACCATTTGCTCCACGCCTGCCCCTCCAATGTGTGCAGGGTGTGTAGGGGCTGGCAACTCGTCTCTTGGTTCGTGGGTCTGCAGATCCAGAAGAGCTAGACTAGAACAATGACACCTGAGGAGCTTCACCCATCCCGGACCTCACTTAGATGAGAGTCTCAACTTTGTGCTGGTGCAGTAAAAAGATGAGGCTTTGGGGGAACTTGTAGCAGGAATACAAGTCACTGGGGGCAAGAGGCAGACTGGGGTAGGTGGCTTCTGAAAAGGCTTCCAGTGGTCCCCACCTCCTGGTATTCACAGGCTGGAATACTCCTCTCCCTGTGTATGGGCGCTGTACTTGGTGAGTTGCATCGGTGACGGGATGCCACTTCCAAGAGTGAGCTGTAAAAGACTGTGATTCCATCTTGCTTGAACTCACTCTTCTTGTGTTGCTCACTTTGATGACTCAAGCTGTCATGTTAGAGAAACCTATATGGCAGGAAACCAAGGGGAGGCTCTGACTAACAGCCCGTGAGGATCTGAGTCCTGCCTTGAGGATGCGTTCTCTCCCTTCGAGCTTTACAGTGACTGCAGCCCAGCTCACATGACAAGGCAGGCTACAGGCTGAAACAGGAGTCTTTAGGGGACAACAGGAAAAGACCAGAGAACTCTGGGCTCCCAGGTGATCCATGGCAAACCTCCGTACCAGCCCAGGCTGCTGCCCTGCACTGCTCCACGTGAGGGAAAGAAGGCTGTAGGCGTCTGAGCCCCTGTGCAGGGTTCCTTTCGTCACAGCAGCTCAGCCTGTATCCTGACTTAGGCATGTGGTTAGAGAGTTTGTTAGCATGGGGAGAGGGGACAGGAAGGGACTGAGCAGAAGAAAACAACTTCAAACCAACCACTATTATGGGTTGAATTGTGTTCCCCAAAAAAGATAGGTTAAAATTCTAACCCCCGGTACCTGCGACTTGACCTTACTCGGAGGTAGGGTCTTTGCAGACGTAGTCAAGTTAAGATCATCAGGATGGGCCCTAATCCAATATGACTGCGTCCTTATCAAAAGTGGAAATCTGGACACAGAGACAGACAGATACCCACACACAGTGTCGCCACATGAACATGAAGGCGGAGATCAGAGTGATGCATCTACAAGCCAAGGATCACCAAAGGTCACCAGCAAACCTCCTAGGAGAGGAGCCTGGCTCAGGTTTCCCCTCATAGTCCAGAAGGAACCAACTCTACCCACACTTTGGTCTCAGACTTCTGGCCTCCAGAACTGCAAGACGATGAATTTCTGCTGTTTAAGCAGCCCAGAGTGTGGGGCTTTGTTACGGCAGCCCCGGGACACTGGTTTCAGGAAACAGCAGCAAAGCCCTCAGACGGGTGCCTGGCACCCGGGCCCCAGAGCACAGGGAGGAGTGCTGCCTCCCATCCCTGCCCCCAGCCTGGTGCTCCATCTCCGCCGGGAGGAGTGTGGAGAAACAGCCCATCTACACTGAGGACGACCCACTTCCAAAGCCTCCTGTCCAACACTTTCCCTTGATTTTTCACCCCTGGAGCATTTTATAGGAAATATAATCCACATGACGTTGAGTCACTGGGCCTGAGCTCAGCACAAAGTTGTTGGTAAGAAATGGTTTATGTCCACCGTGGGCCTCTTTTCGCAGAAAAAGGAAGTAATTTTCAGCCAAGAATAAACAAACTTGGCACCACACAGGTTAGTCCCACACAAATTCCCTGATGGCCCTGCCGACTTCCTGGTCCTGGGCTGGACTCCATTTTCAGACTCCTTCCTGTTGAAATGAGATGAGCTTGCATTGGACCACCTGCCCACAGACCCCCACCAGCCACCCTCTGGGCCATGCTCACTTCCTTCCTCCCAGCCTCCTTGATTTGGCAAGCGTGGCCCAGAGCAGCGGCACTGGACATGTGACCTGAGAAAAGCCTGATCCTACCATCCTTCAGGGTTGTGAGGGTGAATCATACCATCCTACAGGGTGATCGGCTGGATCACACATCCTACAGGGTGATGGGGTGGATCATACCATCCTACAGGATGAAGGGGGCAGATCACACCATCCTACAGGGTGAAGGGGGTGATCACACCACCCTACAGGGTGATGGGGTGGATCATACCA
>NC_060272.1:133403779-133431693 GCF_021613505.1 Equus quagga
ACCATCCTACAGGGTGAGGGGGGTGATCACACCACCCTACAGGGTGATGGTGTAGATCACACCATCCTATAGGGTGAAGGGGGTGGATCACACCATCCTACAGGGTGATGGGGTGGATCTTACCGTCCTACAGGGTGAGAGGACAGAGCTTTAGCATCATGACTGTGTCTCCCAACCTCTCTACACCTGAGCCCACGTTTGTAGAGTAGGACTGCTGCTGGCCCCCCCGAGGTTGTAAGAGTTCAGTAGGTCAGTGCGTGCACTCATATTGCCATAATGCCTGGCACGGAGCACATGTTCAATGAACGGTAAGTAACATTACTGCCATGAAACCACATGGAAATCCGCTAGTGGAGCACACAGGGGACATGGCTTTATGTGTCTTTCAATCCCTAGAACCTAGTGCTTTTTCTTATGGCAGAAATGTCGACTAATATCTGTTGAATTAATAAATGAATGAATTAATGAATGAATGAGGATAAAGGGGCATCTGCCCCTAAATACTTAGCAGCTATCCCGGTTACTTATGCTTTTACTTCCTCCATTAAAATGCTGTTCCTCCGACACTGATCAGATAGAGTTTTGTCCCGCTGTCAAAATTCACAGGGAACGTGTTCATCTTCGCTTTACTGTGGAAGTCCAGGTTCAAGGACCCGCTGTGAGCTGCTCAGACAAGGCCTGCCACGCAGGAGCAATCCGGTGGACTGGGCGAGAAAGGAAACAAATGAAAACAAAGACTTCAGGCGAGTCTGAAGTGGCAGGTTGCATTTTCCAAAGATGCCTCAACAATACCTCACTGCTCAGCGGCTCCTCTGCAGGGTGACCGCCAGGCCCACCAGGGGCCAGTCCCCCTCCCTGGAATCTGGGCTGGCTCAGTGACTTGCTCACTGCATAGAAGTTCCGGTTCTTCCAAAGTAAGTTCCTATGAGGCCTTGCAGCTGCTGTGACTCTTGGGGTGCTGGCCCTTGGGACCCAGCACTGCACCGTGAGAAGCCCAAGCCACATGGGGAGCCCACATGTGGGCCCCTGCAAGCTGACCATCTACATCTTTGCCAGGTGTGTGGATGAAGGCACCATCCCGGACATCTGCTCTGTGGAGGCCTCGGGTGACTTCAGGCCTGGGCACTGTCTGATGGCAACTGTGTCAGAAACCACAAGCGAGAGGCTCTGCAGAGCCCCGCCAGCCCACAGCGCCGTGGGAGAGAGGAGGGAGTGTCTGTTCTAAGACACATGCTTTCGGGTGCTTTTTCATGCAGCAGTAGACGCGCAGGGCAGTGGACAAGGCAAAGAACAGGGCGTGGAGATGGTGAGGAGAACAGAGTCAGGCCTGGTGGGAGAGGGAAGGTGTCCCTAAAAAGGCAACATGTGAACTGAGGGGCAGGGGGACACGAAGCCAGGCACGCAAGGATGGAGGGTGGGGCGTGGGAACAGGTGGCAGAAGCTGGCCTGGGCCTGGTGTGGGCAGGCGGTGTGGAGAGTGGACGGCAGAGAGGGACCAGGACAAGGAGTTCACTGAGAAGCCTTTCTAAATGCAACGTTCCGAGCAGGACGCTGGGTGGCCCGACTCCATCCAGAGTGTTGTCCCCCGGCTTGGCTGTCCAATGGAGCAGAGACGGGCCTGGAGGGCGGGGAAGGAAGGTGGGGCAGGGGTCCAGAGTAGGGGAGCAGCCAGTGGCACTTCTTCCCCTCCCTGACAACTGTTCCTCCGATTGGCTGCTCCCGACCCCATCTCTCTCAGGCAGCCTCTGGGTGGGGCCCCGAGGGCCGACCCCATGCAGCCTGCAGGCGGAGGCCTGCTGTGGGGCTAGCTTCACCAGACGGTCACCAGGTCCTAGACAATGCTTCCTGGGAGGAAAGACAGAGGCTGTGCTGCCGAAGTGAAGGCCTCAGAATGTGGTTCCAGCTTATTTTGAGAGAAAGGGAACCTCTTGCTGGTGAAGTTCTTCCATGGAGGAAGAAAACCACAAATGTTTCACAAACGTCCAGCTTGAGCTCCGGCCACAGGCCTGCCCATGGGGGAAACTGCCTCTGTGGGCTTCAGAGTCTCGAAAAGGTGAGGCGGTTTCATGCATGTTCCTTTGGAAGAACTCATCTCCTTAAAGAAAGTGCTGGGGAAGCCTCTTTCTACAATAGCAGCTTTCAAACTTCTCTGCGACCCCAGAGAGAAGTGCGTGTTACATGATAGCATGTGCACACCGACACGTGAGCCGCACCAAGGAGCCCAAGTCTCGTGGGGCACGCTGCCTCTGCTCTGCTCTTCCACCAAAACACAAAAACATGAATGCTGCCCACAACCCAGCGGTATCGTCTTTCAACCAAAAGTTCAAACGCCCCGCTCCAGAAGCCCCCGTTATACAGACGGAAGACAGAAGGGAGCCCCCCCGCCTCGGCCTGGACCACGTCTGAGGTATATTTTAGGGGCCAGACCTGAGGCCGAGTAGTTAAGTTCGCTCCACTTCGGCAGCCCAGGGTTTTGCTGGTTTGGATCCTGGGCGTGGACATGGCACTGCTCATCAGGCCATGCTGAGGCGGTGTCACATAAGCCACAGCTAGAAGGACCTACAACTAAAAATATACAGCTAAGTACTCGGGGATTTGAGGAGAAAAAGCAGGTGAAAAAAAAAGAAGATTGGCATCAGTAGTTAGCTCAGGTGCCAATCTTTAAAAAAAAAAAAGATGTATTTTACTTCTCTGAAGACTATCTTGTTTGACAAAGAGGGAAAGACCTTTTTAGCCACATAATATATACACGCATGTTAAATTCCTCAAATACTTCTTTCCCAATTGTTTGGCTTGCAATTTTCCTTTATAAAACTGACCTATTTTCACAATTATTAGTGTGAAAGGGTTTCAATTCACTAACGGTTGTAGACTTTCATTTAATGAAATTTACTGTAGACATTAAAGAAAAATGGGCCCAGAGAATCAAGACATTTGAGATTACAGGAAATCTGTCAAAAAGTGTCTGCCCTGAGCCTCGATCCTCCTCCCGAGAGGGGACAGAATACAAAGCAGTTGATGACTTGGCTGCTTCCCCCCGCAGGTCCTCGGAAGAGCTGGCCCCAGAGCGGGGGGAAGCAGATGCGGCAGGCCGGGAGCTCAGGGGGCAGAGAGGAGAGATGCGGACAAGGGGTGCAGCGCCGAGATGCTCGCCTTGCCACCCACAGAGGGTTCTCCTGCTCAGAGAGGAGCTAAAGTTTACACGAACTCTAAAGTCCACTGACCTAAATGACCCCATGCGGAATGAGGCGGACCTGCCTGCCCTCGTCAACAACACAGTCACCCAGTCAACTGCCCTTCGTGGTCTGCGTTAGGAATTGTGCTCATCTGCACCTCATCAAGTTCTTACCAACGCCTTTGGTCCAGAAAGTCCAGACAAAAAAACCCTGTTTACAGCTCACTGCTGCCGGAGATGGGGAGCAGGGTTCCCAGAGGGTGCTCCTTCCGAGTCCCCGGGAGCACGACAAGATCCACACCCTCTGCCTCTGTCCTTCCCACGAAGCTCCCATGAAGGGAGGCGCTCAGCTCTCATCACCCCTTTTGATCTGTCTTCCACCCGAAAAAGGCAGAGCCAAACAGAGCTGATCCTGTGAGCAGGGTCCACTAAGGCTCCAGAAAATAAATCAAAAGAGGGGAAATAGACAGTCAAGGTGAAAAATCATCTGACAGTGCGGCAGGAGAACGGCGGGAGAACTGATCACGGTCCATCAGTTTAATGACACGACAGCAATTACAAGAGACCGCGATTCAACATAAGCAGGAGGACTACTGACTTGGGAAAGCATGGAGAGTGTTGCAAGTAGAACACCATGCAAAGCTATATTATTCTATGATTACGCATTTTATTTCATTTTCTTAACATTTCAACAGGAGACAGATACACGTGGTTCAAAATGAAAAAGACGTACAAGGAGGTGGAATATCTACTGCTTCCCGCATGGCCTCGGCTGTCCGTGCCCACGCGCCTAGCACGTCCTGCCCGGTTTGTGTGGCACATACTGATCCGCGGCAGGAAAAGATCAAGTCACCTGACAGGGACATTTACGTTGTTCCCGATATTTTGTTTTACATCGAGAGTGACACCGTCTTGCACAGGTCCCCCTGGAGTAAGGAGAGGTAGAATTGCACATGATTTGGGTGGAGAATGCCAATTGCACCTCCCAGATGTTGCACCAGTCTGAGCTCCCACCTGCAGTATACGAGAATGTCCTATTTCCCCACATCTTTGTTATCACATTTTTTTTACCTCTGGAACTTCAGCATAGCTTAATTTTTCATGTTACTCTTTCTTTGAACATTTCGTTGTAGTATAACACACATGCTGAAGTGTGCACAGAGTGAAACATTCTTGCTTCCTTCTAGGAGCTACCACCCCCACCCCCGTGCCCACATTGACCCTGTCCTGGGTCATAGATCATAGGTCATGTCCTGGGCATATGCTCAGCTTTAGCAGGCCGACCAAACAGTTCTTCCCACCTGGTGATACCAACATGCACTCCCACCAGCAGGGTGTTGGAACTCATTTGCTCCACACCCTTGCCAACAACTGGTACTGGCAGTGTTTTCTCACTTTCCCAATTTGGTGGCTGTGACTAATGAAGTTGAGCACCTTTTCATGTGCTTATGGACATTTGGATTTCCTGTTTGAGGAAGTTCCCTTTTGTCCATTGAGTTTTGGTATTTTTTTTATTGAATTGTATGAGCTCTTTATATATTTTGGATATGAGTCCTTTGTCAGATCTGTATACTGCAAATACCTTCTCCCATTCTGTGAGCTGTCTTTTCCCGGCACACATATCTTTTGAAAAACAGAAATGCTTACCCTGAACCAAGTCCTATTTGTCACCGTTTCCCCTTTATGCACCTTTCTTGTCCTGGTTAAAAAATAGTTCACTACATCAACGTCATGAAGATGTTCTCCAATTTTTGTTTAAAGTTTTATTGCTTTTGCCTTTCACGTTCAGAGATGAAATTCATCTGCAATTCATCGTGAGTATAGAGTGAGGTAAGAGTCAAGGCAAATTCTTTATTCTTTTTTTAAATTTATTTTTTCTGTGTGAAGAAGATTGCCCCTGAGCTATTGACATCTGTGCCAATCTTCCCCTATTTTGTATGTGCAATGCTCCCAAAGCGTGGCTGATGAGCAGTGCTGGGTCCACAGCCAGGACCCAAACCTGCGAACGCCAGGCTGCAGAAGCAGAGCACACAAACTTAACCACTACACCACCGGGCCGGCCCCAAGACAAATTCTTTACAATTGAATCAGTTTAATATATTGGAGAAAAATTTTCCCTTTTTACTCCAGTGCCTATTTTTGCATGGATCAGGCAGCCATCCGTATCTGTTCCTAGAGTCTTTACTTCTCTCGCCACGCTGACCTGGCTCCTCTCTGTGCAGAAGCCGCATGGTCTCGACCCTTCAGCTTTCTCTCAGGTCCTTCTCTGGTGGGTGAATGTTCTGTTTGACTCTTCTTAAAAATAACGTCAGCCCTTTGTTTGGTCCTTTGCATTTCCTACATTTTAGAATCAGTTTGTCAACATCCATTTAAAAAAAATCTGCTTTTTAAAAACTTCAACATTGTTCTAATTTCTATGTCTCTCATGCTGAGTGAGGTACAGCCTCCACTTCACCAGCTGAAAAACTCTTTGTATTCATCTGAGAACTACTTATTAAAATTTTTTCCTCCTTTTCCTGTTGGACTGTTGGCTTTTTTGTTACTGATTTATAAGAGTTCTTTATAAATCAGGAACGTTAGTCTCTCGTCTACGTGAGTTGCAAATATGTCCCATGCTTCATTTGTCTTTTGATTTTATTTTTATGCGTGTCAATCTTCTCATTTATGGTTGTTAGGTTTTGTGTCCTTCTTAGAAAGGCCTTCCTCCCTCCAAGATTATTGTTGCAACAATTTAAGAGCATGCATTCAGAGATTTGGGACTGGCCCAGTGGCGCAGCAGTTAAGTTCGCACGTTCCACTTCAGCGGCCCAGGGTTTGCTGGTTCTGCGGATCCCGGGTGCGGACATGGCACCGCTCGGCACGCCATGCTGTGGCAGGCGTCCCATAAATAAAGTAGAAGTAGGTGGGCACAGATGTTAGCTCAGGGCCAGTCTTCCTCAGCAAAAAGAGGAGGACTGGTGACAGATGTTAGCTCAGGGCTAATCTTCTTTAAAAAATAATAATAAAAATAAAGACAATAAAATAAAAGCACACATTCACACTGAGACAAGAACAGCTCTCCTGCTAGAACGGCAGAATTATGGGAACATTTTTTCTGTCTTGAGTTTCCTTTCACCTCGTTATACCCTTTCTCTTATGGTGACACTATTTTAAAATGAATGACATGGTCAGAGTGTGGTATTGGTGCTTCTGAAATATTCCAGAACCACATCATGGCCACGGTGTGGACTTTTCATGACTTGAATGAAGCTAACGCTTTGCCTGCACAGGCCACCCACGTACTAGAGGAACGGCAGCAACGGATAGTGTCATCAGGCTTTTGCTTAAATTTGACCATGCGAGGGGGCCGAGCTGCAGCGGGTCACGTCTGCTGGGTCCTCACATTCGTCGTCTCTCCCAGCAGGGGCCGAGGGCAGTTTGTGCTGGAATTTTGTGCACATTTTTTGCAGTGGGCCTCCCAAACTGTATAATCATATGGCCTGAAAACCTAGACTCACCCACTTTGTGTATCCAGGAGGCACCAAATGGCATCCTGTACTGTTAGCAAACTCTCCCATGATCCTTGTACATCTGGTTTGTAGATACGCACCGGGGCAGCCCAGAACCAAAATCACTCCGGCAGCAGGCTACAAAATCGGGGAATGGAAGACTGCAGGAAAACAGGCCCAGTCCAGCTCCTATTTAGTCATCTAAGACCTAGGCAAAGAGCTGAGTGGCCATCCTGAGGGGAAGCCCATGCAATCTCCCAGAGCCCTGCTAGCCTCCACTGCCCACCAGCTCAGGAGAGAAGCTGGTTATCCAGGTGGGTGGCCTCACCGAAGTTACTGGCAATCAGGCCTGAAGGCCTACAGACCGAGTGGCCCCCAGCTCGCCCACACCCGGCATCTGGGCAGCTGCCACCTCTGTGGAGATCTCAGGGTGGAATTGCCCTCCCTCCTGGCGAGCCCCGCACATGGGGACTGTCCCAGTGTCAAAGCATGATCTGAGGGCAGTGACGGTCTCAGGGTTTTTCCAAGAAAGGCTGCTCAGCCACCAGGGGAAATTACACAGCAGCCCGCGGGTGTTCTGACTGCATACAGCTCTGCACTTTCTGGCCCTGGCGGCTCACCCCCGGCCCCTCACCACTTCCTTCTCCCTGCAGCATCGCAGAAAATGCCTCTTTCATTTCAGCCACTGCCTGAGCCGTAATGCAGAGAGAAAGCAAGACACTGGGGGCAGTCTCAGGGGGTGCCCGCACCTTAGAAAGAGTTAGAGAACCGAAAGATGCAGTTCAGGGCAAGTGAAAGTCAACCATCAGGCTATCAAGGCCGTTAGCCCAGAACCAAAGCTGCGGGTGATGTGAGCACGCTCAGCTCTGCTCGGGGGTTTCCTGGAGAAGCCCTCAGGCTTGCACTCCCCCTCAGCCACTGTGGAATCGTCGCCCCCCTGGACGGTCCCTAACGCTGGCAATGGGCATAGTCCGTGTGCATCACCATCAGTCCCTGTGCCCCAGATCGTCGTCGAGACTGCCTCGTGAAGGGCCCTTTGCTGACAAAGGAGCAGCTCTCTGCTTTCCAACCGGAGATGCATTTGGTGAATTTAAGTTTTAAACAGTAGTTTCCTCACGTATTTAACGTGTAAATGTTACAGAGGAATCGTGCCCTCTTGTCGCTTGTGCAGTAGAAGCCAAAGCAGGGATTATTTCTGGACCTGGGGATGTTTGTCATCAAGGAGCAGCGAGGGGGATGGATGTGGGGAAAGAGCCAGAGAGGGACCCAGAAGCTCTGGTGACTCTCACTGGCACCGTGGCACCAGTCACGAGACCGAGGTCCCCAGAGAGCGATGCGAGTGTACCAGGGGCCTTCCAGCTAAGAAAGAAAGCGGTAGAAAGAAAGGGACATAAACAAATGTGGGAGAAACGTACACCACGGATGCTTCCAGCTCCACCTGAGGCAGGAAGATGGGGTCCACCCACAGGGAGGAGAGAGAAGGAGGCCCCCACGGGGCCGTGGTCCGCCCAGAGACACCAGGTCAAAGGGGCAGAATTCAAAGAGGAGCTTGGAGCAGACGGTGCTGGAGGCCGTCAGGGAACAGGACTCCTCTCCAGAGCGCTGACATGGGGACAGGGCGAATCCCATACCCGGAGTTAAGACGGTGATTTGGGTCATCCAGAACAGGCCTAGCGGGCGATTACAGGAAGGGAGGGGCAGCACTGAAAGCAGTGCAGGGGTCCAGCCACGTGGCCGAGTTAAGCTTCCTACTCCACTTCAGCGGCCAGGGGTTCCCCTGTTCGGTTCGCAGGTGTGGACCCACTCAGTGCTCCTCAAGTCATGTTGTGGCAGCATCCCACATAGAACAACTCGAGTGACTTATAACTAAGATATACAACTATGTACTGGGGCTTTGGGGACAAAAAATAAAAAGAGGAAGATTGGCAACAGATGTGAGCCCAGACCCAAGCTTCCTCACCAAAAACAAAAAAGAAAGGAAAAGCATACCTTTAAAACAAAAATGTTAAGAGAAAAATAAAATCAGTGAAGGGTGACTTCTAACACAGCACAGGCCCCACTGCCCAAGCAGTCACTGTCCTGTGGGGATGGGATTGTCACTGGAAAGGAAACAGAGGAAATGGGGAGAAGGTGTGGATTTGAGGACATGACAGTTGGCTTCCAACTGTCCAGGAGTGAGTGGCAGAGCAAGGGACACCTTTAAAGGGGATGATCCAGAGGGTGTGTGTGGCATGCTCAGTGGACATGTTGGGAGAATGTGGGGGGTGGGTCTGAGGAATGCAAGCTCATGAGACACTTGGCTGCAGACGTGCCCAGAATCCAGAGCCCGGCCCCGGGAGGGAGCTGGAAGTCTCTCTGGAGACTCCCACGTAAGCGATGGCTGCCAGGTTTCCCAAACTGTACGACCTGCCCCACGGTGACAATAAATGTTTTCATGGGGACATCCTTGACCTCATTCATTCAATCAGTCATTAACTAATGACACAGTGACATTTCTACCAGGCTACTGCACCTGCAGCACGGCCCATAACATTAAAGAGCCTGCCCCACCCCCACCCGCAAGATCCCCACTTAGTCAGAAGATGCTCGTCCCGGGGAGACCCCCAGACCCCCTGCCTGGGAAGACCACAGGAAGCAAGCTGGGGTCTTCAATCTCAGGTCCCCAAGTCCCTGACGGCAGGGCACCAACTGGGACCTGTTCCCAAGGACAGTCCAGTTCCTCCTGTCACAGGCGCTCCCGCTGAGCTCCGGGCCAGGGCTGTCGTGGTCATCCGGGCCCTGCATCGGGCTAGGGGAGGCTCCTCTTACAGACCCTGCATTGGGGGTTCCCCAACAACACACTCAACTAGATCACCCTGGAGCCACAGTAGCTGCGCAAGAGCAGCAACGATGCTGGGACTGCCGACGAGTGCCCTCCTCACGGAGGTGGGAGGAGAGGCTGGCTGAGATTGCCAGCCAGACTGCATGTGGGCCCGGAGCTGAGCCAGGCACTGAAGGGCGGCCGTGCAGCGTGGCCAGGCTGCAGTGGACAGCTCCCGGGCTCTGCTGAACCCGACAGAGGCAGCTTAACGCAAAACTTGTCATCCCAAAGTAAGTTTTCCAG
Organism: Equus quagga; assembly: GCF_021613505.1. NCBI lineage: Eukaryota > Metazoa > Chordata > Mammalia > Perissodactyla > Equidae > Equus > Equus quagga. Next base: position 133,413,546 of record NC_060272.1, read on the forward strand.
ATTTGAGACCCTTTACCGTGGCTCCCAGTGCCCCAGGAGCCCGAGGATTCCGATGAAGCCCTTGGATGTCCCCTCATCATCCTTGTAACACAGTCCAGTGTCACTTACGCTAGTGAGGATTTTGACCATGGCACTGGATTATACTAAAGCGCCAAACATAAAAATTTCAAGTCTCTGAAGTCACATTTAATGTGATTCACCTTAATTTTAAGACTACCAGCCACCCATGTGCATTTTGAGGCAGGGAGTGAGGACACATCGAGGCTGCTCGTGCGCTGTGTTCTGGAAACTCTGCGGTCGCCTCCCATCCATGTGGATCCCATTGCCGAGCGCTGCGATCCACGACGAGCTGTGCCATGGGTGGGGAGGGACCAGACAAGCCTGATTTGGGTGGACCCGTGGGCACCAGGCTCTTCTCTCAGAGTCCCCCGCAGTCCCCAACCCCAGGGCAGATGACTCTAGGGGCACCTGCGAGCGGCACCCCGTCCACACGCTGTGCGCCCAGCCAGTTATCACCTACGTCAGTGGTTCTGGAAGTGGTTCCCCAGGCAGCAGCAGCATCTGAGGACAAACAGAAATGCAAACTCCTGGGCCCCACCCCAGACCTGCAGAATCCGTCTCCTGGGCCGAGGCCCGGTGATCTGAGTTTTAACAAACCTCCAAATGGTTGCAACCCTCACTCAAGTGTAAACACCCCCACCCTTCACCCTGTTTCATCCTCCGTGCACTTCTGTGACTCAGGCACGTATTACCCCAGAGCACCGACGATAAATGGAGGCTCAGAGTCAGGGTTCTCCAGAGGAACAGAACCAACAGAATGTGGAGAGAGAGAGAAGGAATGGGCTCACGTGATGGTGGAGGTTGGCAAGTCCAAAATCTGCAGGGGAGGCCGCGGGCTGGAGACCCAGAAAGAGTTGACAGTGCAGATGAGGTCCGAGGCCGGCTGCTAGAAAATCCCTCTTGCTCAGAGGAGAGTGGTCTTTCTGTTCTGTCAGGGCCTTTGGCTGATGGGATGGGGCCCCCCACACAGGGGAGGGCAATCTGCTTTACTCCGTCTACCCATTTCAAGGTTTGTCTCACCTGAAGCTCCTCACAGAAACGCTAGGAGCACATTTGATCAAATATATGGGCACCTGGTGGCCCAGCTAGGTGGACACTCACGGTTAACCATCACAGCTCTCCACGCACCCGGCCAGCAGGGGAGCCTGCTTCTCAGAGGTCCCGAGCACGCCACTCCTGGCTCTGCTCTCTCCCTTCCTCCTCTCCCTCCCTCAGCTCTCTCTCTCCACACCGTCCTTTCTCCTTCCCTCTAAGGTCTTCCGTCTTGCCTTTCTCTCCCTTAATCCTCTGACTCACAAAGTCTGCCCCGCTCCATCTTCCTCACTCCCATTTTTCCCATTGGATCATCTTCCTGTTACTCATCCTCACATTTTTTTTTTCCATTTTTTACCTTTCCTTCCATTTTTTTATACCCAACCACCCTTCTTATTACTTACTCACTCCCACAACGGTCAATATAGTTCCTCTCTCCATTCACATCAGGCCCTCCTCTGTCCCTACACCCATTTGATGTTAGTTTTTCCAACCATCTTGACTATACATTTCTGCTCAAGAAACTGACCAAAGAAGACCCGGACCTCCATCTGAAGATGGCCCTGCGGATCTTCTTGACTGTCTTCCAGTGCTTCCTCCTGTACAGAGCTGACCAATTATCTCCACCACATCCCAGCTCCACCAGTCTGTCGAGTCTTCCTGGTTCTAAGGATCAATATGGCTGCATCGAGAAGGAAGTCTGCTAGAACGATAATTCACTATGCTTCAGCCAGTTTTCTGTGACAGGCATTACATCTCGACCTTACCTCTTTGGAATCTAGAAAAGAAGTCTCTCTCAATCTGGTCTTAAATGCAAACTTCATTTAGTTCTTCAACTCAAAAGCCCCAGTGATGCCCATTTGACCCCAGGATAAAGTTCCAGATGCCCTGTGCTCGGGTCTACTGGCTACACGGTCCCGAGGGCGGCCCACCATCACCAGAGTAGAGGTTGAATGAGTAACAGCCTATGATGATTACTAACGTGTATTTTTATTCAACTCTTTCGTGAGTACATCTTGTCGCCTCAATGAGCTTGAAGATCTGAGTTCCCAGGACCATATGCTCATTTACAGCATATCCTGCACAGCGTGGAGCACGCAGTGAAATTTCAAGGTGCCCTGTGGAAGCAGGTACTGGGTTTATAAATATTCGATGAGCCTGGCTGACTTCAGAGGACAATCCAGGAGGACCCACGGAATGACTGCAAAGGCAGGCCTTGGCAGCATCCTCCCATAATATTTTGTTAGGTTGATAGAACCACAAAACCAAAGGAAAATTAATGATCCAGAAGAACAGTCAAGGGTGCAGACGCTCCCTTCTCTGGGGAGGAAGGAAGCCGCCTCAGTAAAGCTGTTGCTGAGGCAAGAGAGAGGTCAAAACCAGAAAAGTTTTTAAAGTAACCACAATTTAAGATCAGTTCTCCTCAGTGACTTGCACTTTGTCAAATTCTGACCTGCACAGTGACAGGAAGCTTCTGGAGGCCTTTGAACTGTCTACAAAAGAAAATAGATTTGGTCTATTGGTCCTCTTAAATTCCTAGGATCTGAATTTTATCCTTTGTCATTTTCTGCTTTCTTCACTGTAGATAGAAATACCTAATTTTCTCAGAAGTCGGGGAGTGTTTCTTAGCCTGCCCACAAACAATGCCTGTGTGCTGGATTATTTGAGACGTGTTTTCTGTGACTGCTTTTGATGGCTCAATGTCATCGAGGTCTTCAGTCCCATAGGGTTCAGCAGTGAAAAATCTCTGACATTTTGAGGCACTGAAAGAGATTTGCTGCTGTAGTAATTTGAAGAAACTTTTAAAAATCTTGGTGGGATGGATGGATGGATGGATGGAAGGAAAGAAGGACAGGTAGATAGGTTTGGGGGGTAGATAGATGGATGGGTAATGGGTGGGTGGGTAGATGGGTGAATGGATGGATGGGTGGATGGATAGATGGGTGGGTGGATACATAGGTGGGTGGATGGATGGATGGATAGGTAAGTGGATAGATGGGTGGATGAAGAAGGGAGAGAAAAGACAAGGAAGAAGGGGGGAAGGAAAGAGAAGAGAAGAGGGCAGGAGAGGAGAGGAAACCAGATAAGCTGATCACATTCACGGTTAATCTTGATCTATCTCAGTCCATCGGCCCATCCCAGCCAGAACAGTCTCCGTGCAGTCAGCAATAGTTCCCTCCTGCTATCAGCACAATAGAGTCAACCTTGAACTCAGTTCTTAGAGTTGCTATTTTCAGAACTCATTAGCGGTTTGAATTCACAAATCCTGTGGTTTTACACCTAGATACAGAGGGCAATATTTACAGCATGCTAACAACGCCACACGCTCGTGGAATTTCTCCCAGCCAAATCTCAAATCCCGGACAAATATATGACTAACTTTCAGCACATCCTGCAGGTCTGAACGATACAAATGATGACAAAGGGTAGCCCGGTAGGTCTCCAAGGGAAAAAAATTAAGTGGAATCTTACTTGAAAGCAATGTTACAACATAGAGCTTCAAAAATGTTTAGACATGTTGACCTTGTAAGCCCCTCCCTAGGAATACAGCCTAAGGAAATCACCGGGAATACTAAGATTTATGTAAAAGGAAGTTTGCCTCAGAATTTGTCACAGTAACATATACAGAAGCAACCCAAATATCCAATGATAGGAAAATCATTATATAAATTAAGATACACAAAATTGTGGAGTATGTTATTAAAAATCATGTTTACAAAGGAATCTGATGTCATCAGTAAGTGCTTAACTGTTTAAGAAAAATGACCATGGTAAAATAGAAAGTATGACAACAGTAAGAATCATAACTGGTTATCTCTTAGTAGAATTGTGCATAATTTTTGCTTTTCTCTTTACACTTTTCTGCATTTCCCAAGTGTTCTGCAAAGACCGATTATTTTTTCATTTTTATTTTCATCAAGGTAATACGTCACCTGATAACCCAAACAACAGAGGAGCTAAGATGAAAAGACACAGCCCTGCCCTTTCGCCCGTCCCAGTGGGAGCCTCGTGCCTGTTCTGGTTTTCAGTCTGTGATCACCTGTCCTTTATGCATCTGACCTCATAAGTCATCAGCTTTGGACAATGCCAGTTGGCCAGTTGGGTTTCTAGCTAAAAGTGAGGATTTTCCTAACTTCTACTACCCTCTTGTCCCAACGTCTGGTATTTACATCCAGTATTTTAGTTATTTTGTTGGGTACCTTTGGAACCCTATATATTCTTAGATATTTATTTCTCTTTTCATCCGCTTTCAAGACTAGCTCCCAACATGTTCCTTTACGAGAGAACAACGACTCTCCTGCTTTCTTCTCAAGCCACCTTTTTCCACTACTTTGTGCTCACTGTCAAAGTGATCAGCATTCACCATTTTACTTCAGTGACAAACAAGGAGCCACTTGTTGATTTATTATTTCTGAGGATTGAAGACAAACAAGCACTATGCATGAACTCGTCACTGTACAACCTCGTCCGTTCTGCGCCGACAGGCAGAATGCATCTCGAGCTGCGGGTCAGGACGACATTCCCCGTGTCGAGGTCGACTTCCCCTTTCTCGAGGCTCCCTGTGGTGTGACTTCACACCACGTCGTCCACTGTTTCGTCTGTGCTCACACCCTGCTCCCGTGCCTGTTGTTTCACTCCGTTTCTAGTTCTGGGTGTTTTTCCTTGTGACATTTGCCTTGATTACAGTCTCACAATTGCTCCAGGCTCCAAATCACCATTTCTGGTCGATTGGGCCCTGTTTCCCTGGACATCTCTTTCCCAGGCCTTGGCATTCAAGGGTCCTTCAGAATATAAATTGATGGAGCGTACCTGGGAGATGCGGGCGGCCCAGCCTGAGTCCCGGGCAGAGCGGCGGCTGCTCTCAGGGAGCCCTACGGAGAGGAGGGGCCTGGCATTCTCATTCTACAGGTGGGGGGCCGCTCCTTCCCGACACCACCGGGCTCCCGTGGCACTCGTCCTCCCTGTGCGTGTCCAAGGCCTTTCTCAGTGGGTTCTGGGAGGTGCAGAGGGCTGAGACCAAGGTCATGCAGAGCACACTTTACCTCTCTCTGGCCCGGCGCACATCGCAGAGTCCGTCAGCCCCAGGCTTGGGTCAGGAACAACCTGCAGCCCTGCCCCTGATGGGCCTTGCACCCCTGCCTCCACTGGTCACTGTATGTGGCCACCCAGAATGGGACAGACTTGGGCGCAGTGGCAGCAGCAGCAGAATCGATGCTGTGGTCCTGACAGCTGAGGCCGGTCTGCTGACCACATACCCTACAGCTGGAACAACAAATCTTTCTTTGAGGGGGGCCTGGAGGCATATCCTAGAGTCACTGCAGCTTCTGGCGCTGGAACATGTCATCACAGCGACAGTAATGGCTTCCAGGCCCTCCGCACCTGTGACCTCCTGTACCAAGTGAGAATGAGGCCCAAGGAGACAGAGCGGTTTGCCTGTAATATTGTCTCTCAGAGCAACATTGCCATGGGCCTGGAGGAAAAGCTACTGTGGGAGAGGGGATCACTCTGGGGACGTGTCTGTGTCCCCTGTCAGAACCACAATCCCAGCATCCCCATCTCTAAACTGCCTCCTCTCTCCTCCCCAGAGGCAGCAGCACCTGGAGCCCCCAAGGTGGCGAGACAGAGGGCCAAGCGTTCCCCAAAGGGACCCTTTGTTCAGAAGACACAAGGCCCTGACAGGTGGCACAAATCATCCTGCCAAGCCTGACTCAGTTCACACAGAGGAAAGGCAGGACCACATTTCGTGTCTTCTCCACCAGGACCGATTCCCACAGCTACCTGCTCGTTCGTAGGAAGAGGTGGAGGAGGTGGCAGAGAGGCTGGCCCCGAGGGTGAGCTCCTGCAGGAGAACGCACCTCCACCACCGTGGAGAGGCGGGAGGTGACATGGCGGCTGCCCCAGTATACTATGAGCAGAGCTGGCTCACGTGAACTGATGACACTGCGTGGAGTTAGAAGGAGGAGGAAGCGGAGTGCATATGACCTCAACAGAAAGTAACAATACTCTTGGGGCTGGGGTAGATCCCGGTGGGCAGAAAAGGGCATGTTCCTCTTTTCCCTGCAGATCGAGAGCCAGATCCATCATGTCACGGGGTGGGAAATGCCACCTGGGAGTCCCAGGTCATTTTGCCCTCAGACCTGCCCCAGATTTTGACCAAGTCCTGGGTTTCATGCAAGGTCAAGCCATTGGAGACCCCCTCGGAGCCCCACGGAGAGCCCTGTCCCACACATGGGCCCCCAGGCCCCTTTGCAAGGTCCAATGCTCTGCCCAGATGTGCACCACCCCTCTGAGGATGCTGGAGGCCCAAGGTGGAGGGTCCAGACTCCATGCCCACCAGATACCCCGGTACTGCCGAGGGACAGGGGGCAGACCTCCTGACTTGGGACACAAAGACACCCCTGGCAGATGTCCGGCGTCCAGGAGAAACCTCCGTGTGCCCACCCAATTCCTGTCTGTGGGTATAAGCAAGGACAAAGAAAGAAACCACAAAGGCAGAAATGTGTTCAACTCCATAATGAATCCCCAGGTCAGGTCACTTAAAGATATATTTTTGGTGCAGAGAAATAATGCATGAATGCATTTGCACCATGGGGGCTGCGTTTTGTGTGGAACGAGTGCATCATTGCCATGACCGAAACCAGAGCCATTGCCCCGTGCGTGTGAAGGGAGGCCTGGCCCCGCTCCTGCAGAAGGACAGCAACGGCCAGAGCTGTCTCTGGGGCCTGTAGATCCGGGGGCCCCTGCAAAACCCAAGCCTGGGGCTTGGCTCACATGCATGAATTCATGGGGCTGCCCACTCAAGATGGTCTCATGTGATAGAGAGGTCAGCCCAAGCAGTCCTTCCAACGGAGAAGCAAGCACTGACCAGCTGCCCTCTGGGCCCCGTCCATCTTTCCTGCAGCTCTCGGCCAGAACCAAGGCCCTGAGGGACTCTCAGGACAGAATGTAGCATTTCGCTTTGTCTGGAGGGCTCCAAGGCTTGGATCTGGCCTCAATCGACAGCACAGAAGATGCACCCAGGCATTCTCCGGACACCACCATGTCCCAGCCGAAAACACAGCCAGGACGCGCCCACCCAGGTGGGTTCAGTCTCCTGGGGTTCCTGGCCCCCGTCCAGCTGCCCACAGACATGCTGCACCCAGAGGAGGACTCCCCGTCCCCCCAAGGCTTCTTACGCAATGACACCAAAAAACACCACGTGCAAGAGACTTTTCTTCTTAAAACACAAAGCCATGGGAAACATTGATCGTTATGCTATTTCCTACCCCTTCTGTTCACATGCTTAATTTTCCTGGACGTAAGCACCAGGAAAGTAGGTAGTCCTTCCTGAAGAGCTGCTCTGCCCTTTCTTTTTTGAGTTAAGAATTGGATTTTTAAAAACTCCTTAACTACTGAGAAGTTAGAGTTAAATGTTAGCTCTGTTGCAGCATTCTCTTTATCTCCGTTCCTGATGTCTCCGTTTCTCTTTCCCACTTTCTACCAAAGTTGCCCAATTTCCCTGACTTTATATTAATTTCTTGTGTGAGCTGCCAAGGCACCTGCCACCCCTCTGAAAGCAGGGGAGAACTGAAAGGTAAGTAAGCAAAGAGGCACTTGGAAGTGAGCAAGCATGGGGTGTGGCATCGATGCCCATGACCTGAGGAGGCCTGGGGAGGGCCCAGGGAAACCGAGGGAGGAGAAGTCCCAGCCAGCCGTCCAGTGGAGCCGTCCAAGGAAGCATTTGGTTTCAGGGTCTGGAGCGGGAGGGGCACAGCAGGAGCAGCGGGCATTCTGGCCAGGCATCGCAGTGTAAGCAAGCACCCCAGACTTCATGGCCTGAAACAGCCACAGTCATTTTCTGAGTCCTCCTGGTTTGATGAAGGGCTCCGCTGGGCACAGGGCCTCAGCAGTGGTAGTCAGGCAGTGGCTAGAGCTGCTGGAGGCTGGCCAGGGTCTTACCCTGTGGTCTCAGGCCCCTCTCTGTGCTTGCTTCCATGGGCTAGTTTGGGTTCCTCACAACATGGCGGCACCAAGTGGCAGTACTTCTTATGTGTTGTCTCAGTGAGCACCGGTCCACAAGATGGGTCTGGGTTCAAGGGGACGGGACAGACACCCCACCACTGGATAAGAGGGCTGCCGCAGGACAGGCGGGCACCCCCTCTTAAAACAGCCACCTCAACCCCGTGGCATGCAAAGGTCTGCTGGCCCCAACCAGAAGGGGAAGGCAGATGGGCACAGGTGGGTGAATTTCATCCATGTGTCCAGGGAGCGTTGGCTGCCCGTCAAAGCGTGCCTCGACGGACAGGCAGTGCCAGACAAGCAGCCAGCCCCTCCCCTGCGGGCTGAGCATATGCCAGGCTGCGGGCCGAGAGGAAGGGTCTGCCCACGGGCTGCTGCCTCCCTCCTCTGCCAGCAGCAGTTGCTTTCCTGGGGACAACGGGAAACTAGAGTCCAGTTAGCCTGTGGCTCTGAGGCGCAGACCACAGCACAGTATGTGCTTTCTCATTAAACAACAACAAAAGGGCTTGGGTGCCAAGTTCCTACTCTCAAACCCGTGCCTTTTGCTGAATCAGCTGGAAATACCGCCCTCGGAGGCTACTCAGGTTGGTGAGGACCCTGACGCTGTGTGATGGATGAAGGCGAAGGAAGGGACCTGCGTGCCTCATGCACCACGGACAGGGCACAGGACGAAAGAGACGCACATACGTCTCCTGGAGCCTGGCTGAGCAGCTGCAAGAGGCCTGTGTCCTCGGTGGGGGTCGCCAAGGCCTCTGCTCCAGCCTCTGTGCTTCCTGATTGTCCCTGAGGCCTCTCCCTCAGCCTCCGAGGCCCAGAGCACCAGACAGCCAAGGCCAGGTCACACGAGCAGGCAGCCAGCCCTGCTCCTGCACCAGAGCCAGCCTGCCTGCCCACACAGCAGCTCCCAGCACTTCCCAACACTTGAGCCCCAGAGCCAAGACCCCAGGTTTTCCAGCTCTGAATCCCCCAGAGCTAACAGTAAAACCAGGAGCAATGCAAAGACGGAGGTGACCTTTCTGCACCTCCCAGGCTTTGCTGTCTCTAAGGGCCACCACTGCAGGATAACCAAGCTATACGCCTGCCGAATCATCTCCCTAAGACCTCCTGGGAAGAGCAGAGGTAGGGGAGCACAGGACATCTGAGCCACGAGCCACACACAAGCGGCTGTGTTGGGCTCCAGGGAGGGTGGCGCAGTATGTGATAGGAAGCGCTGCTCCCTTAAATGTGACTCAGTTGGGGTCTGTCTTCAGAGTGCTCACACACGTGTAAACCATACACACAGCTCCCCAGTGGGTTGCAATGTGCTGGTGGAAACTGTTTCTGAGCAGCATCTACTTCTATTGGGTCTCCCCCTTATAGTCAGCAGGGACAGGCTTGTGCAGCCTCTGGGAGCCGCATATGGTTCCAGGCACTAAGCAGACAGCTCACGGGTTTCTGGCCCCAGCAGGGCAATTGCTGTTCCTGTCCCCAACTCACAGAGGGAGGAAACTGAGCAGAGTAACTCCAGGACTCCAAGTCAGCCCGACTGTTGCCCCCAGGCCGCCTGCCCACCCAGTTTGCAGGACAAGGACACTGCAGAATTCTGTCTTTCATGGGTTACGACTGTTACTTTTATTTTGAGCGCCCAGACTCACTCTAGAGTTATCAGCACACCAAAGTCGAGCTCTCAGGTGACACAAACATCACACAACAGAGAAAGTTTGGATTCAGACACACAGTGACGTACGTGGAGTCTATCTGAGGACCCCTTACTGTGCAGAAGTGGTTAACGAAAGGGCATGTCCCTCCATCGGTGCCTTGGGCCACCTCTGGATTGGAGGCAGTTGCTCTGCCCTGACCCCCACGCTGGGGCTCCCCGTGGACCCCTGGGGGCCGGCGAAGGCAGGGTCAGCCAGCCTCACCTGCCTCCCAGGATGCCAGAAGCCAGAGCCTTGCAAACGAGCCCTCCCTCTGGGCAGGGTCTTGTCACCAGCAGCTGGGCCTTTGTGCCTGGGGCTCCTGGAGTCCTGTGACCCACAAAGGCGCCCGAGGCACGGTAGCCCTCCCCCAGCCTTCGAGAGGGATGCCAGCCCCGAGCTGCAGAGAACCGCTGCCCAGAAGCGGTAGGGCCGACCCCAGACCCCTGAAACCTGCTTGTCACTAAAACCACCCTATTCCTGGGGGCAGAATGAAGGGCAGGGAAGGTGTTTTCTGGGCTGGCTCTTCTCTTTTCTCTAAGTCACCAGGGACGCAGCCCCTGCCAGCAGTATAGGCAAGGCTCCGCCAGAAAGGGGTGCCAGAGAGGCTGCATGGTGGACAGACCCCCGGAGCACAAACGCAGCTAGCTCTGTGACACCGAGAGCTGAGGGTGTGACGTCTCTGGAAGAACTGAAAATGACCTTACCAAAGAAGTGCAAAATAACTTCCCTCTTGTTGATAACTTTTTTTCATCGTTCTTCAGTTTGGTAACCAACAGTTCCCTGACTTTGCCCTCGTCTCCTGTGCTTGGCCTTCAGCTCCACACACACCTCGGGAGACCATTTCCAAGTGTATTTCATACACATGCGAGATTCACCTTTGCACGAGATGCGGCCGGAACAGCATCCTGCAGGCTTCCTTCCACTGTCTGGACTTGGATGGCCTGAATGTCTGTGTGCTCGGGATATTCACGTGTGGAAGCTAACGCCTACTGGGACAGTATCGCAGGCGGGGCCTTGGGAAGTGGTTAGGGTTAGGTGAGGTCCTGAGGGTGGGGTCCAGGATGGGGTTAGTGTCCGTGTTAGAAGACAAGGAGACCGGAGCTCTGCATCCCCACACAGGAAGGAGGTGCCCGTCTGCAGCCTGGAAGAGGCCCTCACCAGGCCCCACCGAGCTGGCACCGTGACCTTGGACCGCTGGCCTGCAGAATTCCGAGAATTTAATGCTTGTTGTTTAAGCTGCCCAGTCTGCAGGAACACTGATGCGACCCGAGGCCCAGCGGAGGGCCCCCAGGCTGCCCTCCTTGTGTTTCTCACAGCAAGACCTCCGCTGCCTTCCTACGGACACAGCACATTTCCAGCCGTTTCAGAGCCAGACTGTGGTTCCCAGGGAGGGGAGAGCCTGCATAGACGCCTTCAGAGGCATTCATTTCCAAGTAACTCACTTCGAGGCAGACCCCTGGACATCCCCTCCACTCTCCGCAGAGCGGGCTGTGCGCACTTCTCATGGCCTCCAACACGGGCAGAATAAGCAGCCGGCTGCTGACTTCTCCTGACTTCCATTCTGAGTTGTGGAAATGATCCCGCTGCCTCTGACCTTGGGTGAAAACACACACAGCAAACGACAGTTTTTATACAGCCCGCACTATCTAAACAGAAAGCAGAGATGGTCAGGTATGCCCCAGAAATCCTAAAAGAAAGAAGTGATTAAAACTCACTGCTCAAATCAGTTCAGGAATTCCTTTCAATTGAGAAGAAGGTTCCGCAGAGCCTCCTTGCAAGGTTCTCGCTCTGCTCCAGCGCTCACCATGGGCCCTGCTGAGTGGGGTTTATGGGGAACCTCTGGGTTCGCACCATCAAGGTCTGTGCACGCAGACGACGCCCGTCTTCCAACCATTGGCCTCTGGGAGTGCGTGCTTTCACCCCGTGCCCCGTGCAGTACAAACCCCCTTGTTCCCACGCCCACCTGGGCCCTGAGCAGGGGCTGGGATGGGGGACTCAAAGGTGGCCAGGCTCTCAACATGGCACTCTGTGTCACGAAGCCTCAGGCCAGCACGTCCCCACACCTAACCCTGCCCTCAGGATCCCTCCTGAGGTGACTGTGTCCCTGCCCATTTCAAGAGCACAGCCAGATCGTTGAGGCCAACCTTCCAGGCAACGCTTTGCAACCTGAGTGCACGTTCAAAACCCCTATAATAACTGTTTTATTCTTTTAATTTTGTTGAGGTCATATTGGCTTATAAAATTATGTAGCTTCCAGGTGCACATTATTATATTTCAGCTTCTGTATAAACTGCATCATGTTCACAATAGTCTAGATTTTACTCGTCACCACACATGTGTGCCCCTTTGCCCCTTATGCCCACCTCCATCCCCTTCCCCTCTGGTAAGCACTAATGTGTTCTCTTTTTCCATGTGTTAGTTTATCTTCCACATATGAGTGAAATCATACAGCATTTGTCTTTCTCTGTCTGACTTATTTCACTTGGCATAATACCCTCCAGGTCATCCATGTCATTGTGAATGGGACGATTTTGTCCTTTTCATGGCTGAGTAGTATTCCATTGTACATATAGCACATCTTCTTAAAGCACAAGAATGCCCAGCTTCCCTCACCTGGGGATTCTAGTTAGGTGCTCTGGGGTGGGGCCTGGACATTTCTTCATAACCTCTCCCAGTGATACAAATGTGTAGGCAGCAGTGAGACCCAAAGCGGCAAAAATAGTTGAACTGAGCTTAAACTTGCACTTGGCAAGAGGGCAGTTGATGGAATTTGACAACGTAATAACTGCTCAATGGGTGGAGAGAAAAATGCATCGTCACAAACAGCACCTCTGTGGTAGCTGCCCCCCTGGGTCCCAGGGATATCTCTGGGACGGGCTTCCTCCCTCTTGCTCCTCACTGGGCCCCACCCTCTCCACATCTACAGTCATAGGCATCTGTCCTTGGCCCTGGGGAGACCTTTCCACTGGGTGGCCGCAGTCACCTGTCCTCCACGCCGGCCCAGGAGGGCTTTATCCCCCAAACAACAGCACTGCCCCTCCCCCAATGGTCCACAAGGGCCCAGGGCCCCAGACAGCAAGAACTGCACCCGTGCACACTGCACTAGGAGCTGGGAGGGTTTCAGGATTTTGTCAGAGCCCCCCCTCCCGGGGCCCCCCTGACTCCTGGGAGAGGGGCCCAGAGGTCCTGGAAAGACAGCAGGGCCTCCACGGCCTGGCTTTTCCTTTCAACATCTATATTTTGACATAATCTCAGACTCAGAGAAAGTTACAATAGTACAGAGTTACCACATCACCTTCAACCAGTTTCCCAAATGTGAACGCTGGACCAATTTTGCTTTATCCCTCTCTCTCTCTCTCTCTGTCATTCTCCCTTCCTCTCTTTCTCTCCCTCTTTCTGTCTCTCCCACTCTCTGTCTCTCTCTCTATATATATATATATGCACCAGAGAATTTTTTCTGAACCCTATGAGATGTCCTTTATCCCCAAATACTATAGATTTCCTAAAAGATCAGGAGGCTCCTCTTATGTAACCACAGTACGATCATAAAAGTCTGGAAATGAACCCGGATGCAATAATCATGTCTACCCTCCATGCGCCGTTCAGATTTGCCTGCTGTTCCGACAGCGCCGTCCAGGGCAGAGCGCAGTGCGGAGCATGGGCGCCCGGCCGCAGAACTGCTGCACCCTGGACAGCACGAGGGGGCGGACCAGGCACTCTGCGGACTGGCCCCCAGTGCGGTTTGTCTGATGTTTCCTCACGGCTGGGCTCAGCTCTGCTTTGGGGCAGGAATATTCCAGACGTGATACAGGAGCACAAACCCAAGGACCCCGCCCTCGGACCCCTTGGGTGCTTGGAAAGCCCCTGAGGTTGAGTCTCCTGCATCTCCCACCCAGGGCGCCCGTGGCCGCCCGTTCCCATGGCCCTGGCTTTGGGGATAGGCTGTGTGCACCCTCACGGTTAGACCCTTCTTGTCACACAGGGCAGGCCACGACGCCCCTAGAGTGGGCTGTCCTGGCTGTCACCAGTCACCAGGAGGAAATGGCCAGCGGGCAGTAGGATGTCCCACCCTGGGGCGACAGCCTCGATGTCCCCCATCGGTGGCCTGTCTCCCCACCATCGTCGTGGCCTCCTGGCCAGGAAGCATATTAGCATCCACACAGGCTGCGCAGAGGCCTCCGGTGGGCCCGGTTGGAGGCACCCAGGCGAAGTCGGGTGGCAGGCGTCCGCGGGGTGGACTTGGGGCCCCGGCTCGTGCCCGCCGGCGGGGCCCGCGATTGTTATGTAAACACAGAGCGGGCAGCGGCTGGCCCATCTGCTCCGCACGCTTCCTGCCCGCCGCCGCGTGCTCGCCATTCACTAATCATTTTCCATCCTCTTAGGTGAAAACTTGGAAAATGTAAGGGCTCTCAATCTCCCTTTCATTTGCAAACGAGTCATTTCAGCTAAGCGTGGCCCACTATTCTTCTCCGCATTTGTGTTTGTGAAAAGACCCGTCTCAAATTTCTGGAGCAGGAGCAGCTGCTGCTTTTCACTTGGCCGGGCCCCCAGCCCTCTGCGCCCCCCCCCTGCACCCCCCTCCCATCGGCCCTTTTGTCTCTGGCAGAGCCAGCCCCCCCTCTGACCCCTGGCCAACTTGGAGCCTCCTCCTTTGTCAGCCTCCCCAGACAAGTTTCACCCTAAATCAAGCATTGTTTGGGCTCCTGAGGCCAGCACGTGCCCACATCCCCTAATCTTTTCATTTCACCCCAGGAAAAAGCAGCTGTTGGTGATACCCAGCTGTCGCGGGCCTGCTGCCGGCTCGGGGAACAATGACGGAGGAGAAGGGAGGCCGCAGCCTGCAGTAATATGGACATCTCCCCTCTCTTTCTTCTTCTTGGGGGGGTGTTTTCTTTTTGCAACAGTTGGCAGCACGTGCTGTGAAATGCTGCCTGCAGGAAGGCCCCTCCCAGCTCTGCTTCTGTCCCAGCCCCTTCGCTGAGCACTTGGGTTCGCGCTCTGGCTCATTTGAGAACTACCTTCCGTTTCAGAGATCCCCGGCGTGTGTCATTATCCCTGTGCTGGAAAAACGATCACTGATAAATTGCAGGGCGAGACCCAGACAGGAGACAGTGGCAGCGCACTCACGGCCAGGCCTCACGGTGGCATCCTCGGGGGGCTGCTTACTTGCATCCATGCTTTTTCGGGAACCACTGCAATAAGTCTGGTGTGGGGCAAGGGGTCCCTCATGCTTATGTGACCAGGGCACAAAAGGATCCCCTGGAAATCCACGTCACTGAGGCCAACCGAAGCTGGCCGGCCCTCTGAAGGGGGCTCCACGAGACAGTTCTGGGCGGCTTGTGTGTGCACGCTGGGTTTTCTGGAGGCCTTTCTCTGGCACACCTGCACCCCAGCAGCCTAATCCCTGGGGAATGAGGATTCAGGAGGCCAGCCCACCACCCTGAGCTCCGGGTCGCCTCCCTGGGCCCTGGCGTCCCGCTTGTGAAAGTGGGCATGGGAGGACAGTCCCCAGCCGTGCTGCCCATCACACTTCCTGCAGTGATAAAATGTCCTCTCTCTGCACTGCCCGATTCAGCCACTGGGCTCTGAAAAATTAATTTTTTGTTTTATTCAATTAACTTGAATGTAAGTGGCCACATGCGGCCAGTGGTCACTGTGCCGAGTAGCAGAGCTCTAAACTGTGGGTTCTCAGACATGGCAGCACACGAGAACACAGATCCCTGGGGCCTATTTCCCGAGGGTCCAATTTCATTCTTGAGGATGCAGCCTAAGTATTGGGATTTTTAGAGCTCCCAGGGGGCTCTGCAGGGGAGCAAAGCAGGGCAGCCCTGGCTGAGCTGCCTTTGCAGCCAGAGCCCGGGTTCTGCGGAGACAGACGGTGCATTTGGAAGGCACAGACCTAACTCCACCCTAAATGGAGCTCTCTAAGATGCAGAGGAGTTTAGAAAGAATTCTCGAGCTCGGAGGCTCCTGACAGTGGACTGCAGCACCACCTCCCCCGCCCTGACTTTTGTGGCTTCTCTGCCTGCCATGGCCAGGCTTTCAGGGCTATCCTGGTGCCTAAGTTACAAACAAAACTACTGTCACTAAAGAGCAAACACACATGCAGAGGTGCCTCATGCATCCACAGGCCGGCACGGGCCCCTTTCCGCCCACTGTATCTCACCTGGTGGTGAATTGAAAGAGGCCAGCAGAAACCCGACCCCAGCCAGAGCATATGGGGAGCCGCACACCTGCCTTGCGTGGCACCTGCCGGGCCTCCCAAGGGGGTGGGGCAGCTGGCTCGTGTGCCCTGGGCCATGGGCAAGCGTCCGACTCATTTGCATGCCCGATGCAGCCACGTGCCTGGACTGGGGGCGGATCTGACACAGCGTGTCACTGCTTTTCAGATCTGCAAATCTGGAGAAAGCTGCACACTCAGACAACAAAGCCGGCAGCCGTCTGGGACTCGTGCTCTGGCCTCCACAGGGGGCAGGCCGACACACGTGCCCACACGTGCACCCGGGAACCACCGCCCGCAGATGGTCTGTCCTGGGTTAGGAGCCTGTGGAGGTCAGAGCTTGGCCGTCGAGAGGGCAGTGGCCGGTGCATCAGCTCCCCTGGCCTTTGTCCCACAGCCCCCTACAGAGGCCAAATTCTCCCCGGAAAGCTGGATGCAGCCAACATTTTTATAACTCAGGATGGGGTCCTTGTAGTTTCTGTCTCCGACATCTCCTCTTCAGATAAAGTATCCCTCTGTTTGGGCTCCGTTGCTAGAGCTAAGCTGGAAGGACAATGGACACGTATTGCTGACATCATCATAGGACACGTTGCTGAAGGCTGCGATCGCGCACCACGGCCAAGCTTGCAGACTCCCCCAGGAGAAAGGAGTTCTCCTTCTCCCCCGAGAGCTTGGTTTGCCCTTTCTTGCTTTCCTGCGCCCTCAGCTACACAGGCAGATAAGAAGACCACCGGGAAAGGGCCAACTCTGCCGGCTCCTCTCCCCACAGAACCTGACGCCCAGCCCAGACAGGGTTAAGTCAGTCCAGCCTCAGAGGACTTGAGTCCGCCGGCCATTGCTGCCCGTTCGCCTTTCCTCTCGGGAGTGATGGGGAAATCATCAGTGAATGGAGGGCCCGGCCACAGCCTCCAACCCACCTCAGGCACCCAGGCCATCTGTCGCAGGCACGGGGATAGCCATGCGCTTGAGTGGGGTGGGGTTCAAAAAGACACAGAAGACAGGCCATGTGGCGACCTGGCCAGATTGCAGGGGGTGGGGAGGGGATGCTCCATAAAATATTGTGACACTTACTGCCAAGCTAATGACTGCAGTGATGGCCCAGAGGGGCGACCTGCATCCCAGAGCACCAGGCCCGCATTCCTGCCAAGTAGGAGACCTTGCGGCTTTCCTCCAGGGCCGCCAGGCCAGCGGGGAGGAAAGGTAACAGGCAGGCACTTTGTAAGGCCATTAGCAAGGGACAATGGGAAGCTGAAAGGGCAACCCAGTGAATAGGAGAATGAAGGTGGCCTGTGCCAGCAGCAGCGGGGTGAGCTCGTTATTCCAGACGGCAGATGGAGGGTGGCCTGGTTGCCGGGCAGAACTCGAGGCCGTCGGGCGGGGGAAGCAGGAGCTGACCGTGGACGCTGAGGACCCCTCCCATCATCAGCGGCTGCCGCTCCTCCCAAAGCACTGGGAGTGAAGGAAAGAGCTGGGTTCTCCGCACACTGGTTTTAAGTCAACCAGTGGCACATCCTTGCCGCCCCCAGGAGACTTCACTGACCCAGGACATCTTCACTCACCTGGGACCCCTGATTCTGACCAGCCCAGCCCCCCAGCACTGATCTCTCTGACCACAGGGACATGTGACTAAGGAAGGCATGCACGACTTCCTTCTATTCAAAGCTTCGCTTTGATCTCAACGCAAGTAGCTTAAAACTTAATCCAATTATGTTTACGTGGAAATAAAGGTAGAGACTGTTAAGATTCCCCTGGGAAATGTTGGATAAGAGGCTTAAAACAGATGCGTGCATACGGGAGAGAAAATGAGGGACATCACACTGATAATGAGCACACTGGGGATGAGTACACTGGGATGAGCACACTCGGGATGACCACATCAGAAATGAGTACCTTGGGGAGGAGCACACCCCAGATGAGTGCATGGGGATGAGCACACTGGGGATAAGTGCGTGGGGATGAGTACATGGGGATGAGCACATGGGGATGAGCACACTGGGCATGAGTGCATGGGGATGAGCACACTGGGGATGAGCACACTGGGATGAATGCATGGGATGAGCACACTGGGATGAGCACACTGGGGATGAGTACACGGGGATGAGTACATGGGGATGAGCACACTGGGGATGAGCACACTGGGATGAATGCATGGGATGAG
>NC_060272.1:133431703-133513917 GCF_021613505.1 Equus quagga
ATGAGCACACTGGGGATGAGCACACTGGGATGAATGCATGGGATGAGTACACGGGGATGAGCACATGGGGATGAGCACACTGGGGATGAGCACACTGCAGATGAGCAGACTAGGCATGAGCACACCGGATGTACAATCTGGGAGCGTGCTCCCTGGCTGTGCCCCTGAGGCCCTGTGACATCTGCACAGCTTTATGGAATGAGCACTTGTCAACCCCGGATGGCCCCTCCACGGAAGGCACAGCTTACACCTGTGGTTGTGGAAAGGCTGCCCTTGTTTTCAGGGCGGTGCAATGCCAAGCGGGAGGTTGGAATACCCTGTCCTCTTCCTTGCTCCCCTGCTCCACATCCCCCTCTCCTTTTAGCTCTTGTTGCCAGATGACCCCAGGATAATCTTTCGCTTCTTAGAACTGGTGTCGTTGGGTTTCACCCGTGAGTTTCTGCTCTGCTGTAGCCACTTTGGCCAAAATCAAGCGCAGACCTGGGGTGGGCTCTCTGCCAGTCCGGATGGTCAAAATCCCCATCAGGGGCCCATCTGGCACTTCTGCTTTCAAGCAAGCGAGACTGCAGCCTTGGCAACTTCATGAGCTTCCAGTCTCCATACAGGACAAACATTATTTCAAAAAAACATTCATGCAAACTTTCTAATTTTAGTCCAGCCCATTGCTTAAGATGCAGAGGTACAAAATAAACACACGTATTACACACGCGCCGAGGTCTGCCATAAAGAACGCAGTAGAATTGACAATTCTTCCAGATTACAGTCAGAAGACCTCAGTTTTTTCCAGGCAGATCCTTATAACCCATTCATTCAATAAACCTTGCCATCATGTGCACGTGACAATGTAGCCACAAATGCTGGTGGCAGCTTCATGATAAATGAGATGCTGGAAATAGCCTGTTTCTGCCCCCCACCCAATGTCATAATCCCGTCAACAAAGCGACGGGGAGCAGCGTCTTCATGCAGCTTCCACCTGTGTCATGGTGACTTCAAAAGGCACCGCAAACAGGAGGACTTCAGTGAATTCTGCAACGTTGGCCACCCTCAAATTCTGCCTAACATGGTTTTGTCTAGGTTGCTTCTTTTCAACACTGAGTATTAAAGCAGCACAAATTCTTTGAGGAAAAATTTAATAGTGATTAAAGAGCAGTTTTTAAAAAGTCAATCTCCCAATGAGGATAAGAACCTTTCCAATTTGGAGGAATTCTCTTTTGAATTATTTGCACTAGCTTCCCAGTGTTGTTGTAGCAAGGTACCATACCCTAGTGGTTTAAACAAGAGAAGTGTATTGTCTCGAAGTTCTGGAGGCTGGAAGCCCGGGATCCAGCTGTTGGCAGGGCTGGTTCGCTCCGAGGCTGTGCGGGAGGATCTGCTCCAGGCTGCTCTCCCAGCTGCTGGGGCTGCTGGCGATCTCTGCTGTTACTTGGCCTGTAGATGCCTCATCCCAGTCTTGGCCTTCATCTTCACACGGCCTTCTCCCTGTGTATCTGTCTGTCTCCAAATTTTCCCTTATTTATAAAAACACCAGTCACACAAAGCTGAGGCCCACCCTAATAACCTCATTGAATCTGATTACGTCTGTAAGATCCTAGCTCCAAATAAGGGCACATCCTAGGTACCAGGGGTCAGGACTCCAACATAGGAATCTGTGAAGGACACGATTGGGCCCATTCTCCCCAATCAGTCTCCCCCTCTCCTTGTGTCTAGACACGTGATGAGGCAGTGCATTCAAGCAGGAATATTTCTGGTCCTGCAGACAAACCCTCAAGGCCAGGGAGCTCTGGGTCTGATCTCCAGGTACCGTCCTGGGAGCTACCTCCCCCCACCAAGGGCAGAGGACGTAGGGGCCACATGCCAGCTCTCCACTCTCCAACCTGGAGGAGGGCGTGGCTGACCCTGCCCAAACCCAGGAGCCTCTGGCAACTCTGGTTCTTGCATACCACCGGGCTGCTTCACACGCAGCCCTCTCCCAGCCCTGCCTGCTCTCCCTCCCAAGGGGCGCTTTGGGTTTCACGAGCACCCCGAGTTTTCTCCTACCAGTGGCCTACAGTTGTTTCCCGGGCCCTGCACATCCCAAAATGGTGCCTCTTCCTTATTCCAGGGCCAGCTGACATCAGCTCCTTAAACAGGCTTTCTCTGGGCTCCGTCTATGCAGCCGTCCAGCCATCACCCCTCCCATGCCCTGCACTACCCTCCCAGTGCGTGTGTCATCTCACTCACCTTATTCACTGACTGGCTTCCCAGTGGCAGAGGATGTGGGTGCCTTGTTGCTGTGTTCTCCTCTATGTCTAGGGTGGTGCCTGGCACAAGCTAGCAAGCGGGACTTATGGAAGGGACATACAGATGGGGCTGCTGCCCCACCCTCCCTCTACTATCCTCTTCTGTTGGTAAATGCCATTGGATGAGGTTTTTTTTCCTTTTGCTGAGGAAGATTCACACTGAACTAGCATCCGTTGCCAACCCTCCTCTTTTTTTTGCTTGAGGAAGATTAGTCCTGAGCTAACATCTGTTCCAATCCTCTTGCATTTTGTATGTGGGACACTGCCACAGCATGGCTAGTGAGCAGAGTAGGTCCAAACCTAGAATCTGAACCCACAAACCCAGGCCACCAAAGTGGAGCGTGCAGAAATTTAACCACTCGGCATGGGCCAGGCCCTGGATGAGATACTTTTAATGGTTCTGGCTCTGAATTCTGGCTTCTCTTCATGGATTGCAAAGGCCCTAATGAGTCCTGCCAGATGGTATGTCCCTTTCCAAGTGCATGTCTTTCTGGGACCCGCCCCCTAATTTCAAAAGATCCCATCTCCAGGCTCCCGCTCCAAGTGTCCCACATGGCCTCTTCCTGCAGGCTTTCCTTGTCTGATTGCTACTTTGAGGTTCTCATCTACATGGGTGATGTTGTTGGCGTCCCGGGAACAGCCCTCAGCACGTCCACTTCACATCACACCGGGAGCACCCTGACACCAGAACTCACCACCCAGGCCCTCCTTAGCCTCAGCTTGGTCAGCCAGAGAGGCCGGGAAGGTAAAGCCTTGCTCAGAGAAGCCCTGGGGCAGACCAGATGCTGGGAAGAGGATGGAGATGGGGAAGGAATTATTGCTCAGAGAAGGGAACCAAATGAAAGTTTCAATAGAAAAGGGGCCTAAGTGTATTATACGAAAGGACTTTTTGCACTTGTACCCAAGGAGTTGCCATCATTACCATCCCCTCCAGACCATCATGACCACCACCACCGTCATCATCACCATCACCACCACCACCACCACCACCACCATCATCATCACCAGCATCACCACCACCACCACCACCACCTTCACCACCGTCACCACCATCACCATCACCACCACCACCACCATCACCATCACCACCACCATCACCACCACCAGCATCACCACCACCATCACCACCACCATCACCACCACCACCACCATCACCACCATCACCATCACCACCACCACCACCATCCCCATCATCACCAGCATCACCACCACCATCACCACCACCATCACCACCACCATCACCACCACCATCATCATCACCATCACCACCACCACCACCATCACCACCACCATCATCATCACCATCATCAGTACCATCATCATCACTGTCACCACAACCACCATCATATTGTCATCATCATCATATCTAACCTTTAAACTGACCCCATGACAGGTTCCATTTTAAGTGCTTTATCTAAATGAGCTCACTCAGTCCTCCTTACAGCCCCTTGATGCACACGCTATTGTTATCTGCATTTTGCAAGTGTGGCACCTGGAGCACAGAGGTGAGTTGACTTCAAGGTCACACAGCAGGAACTGGGTGGCCAGAATTTGAACCAAAGCCGCCACACTCTGGGATCTGTGCCCTTAAATGTTATTTAGAAGGGCGTTGTTTCCAACAAAAAAAGCCTGGAAACAATCCAAATAATTCCTACAGTGAAAGTGATTGACTGACAAGTCTGTGCCTCAACATGCACAAATCTCGTGAGCAGAAAAAAGCAAGTCACAGAATTTATGCAATATGATTTTTGTTTGTGAAAGTTCAAAAACTGGCAAAATGTATCAATCTATTGCTTAGCAACGTATCTGTACACAGTAAAACTTTAAACAAGACAAGGATTACCGCAGAATTCAGGCCAGCGGTTACCGAAGCTGAAGTGACACAGAAGGGAGGATGTGCCGGGACTGCTCCGAGGCAAGCGGAATGTTCCAGCATTAACCTGGGTGTGGGCTCCACGGCTGTGCCCTTATTTATTATTGTTCTTTCCAATGGTCACATAAGTTAGATACACTCTTTTGTATGTATAGTGTATTTCAGAAATATTTTAAAAGCTTTTTTTTTCTAATCTCCAACTAAAAAAAAAGAGAGAATCCTAAGGAGTTCCCAGACTCTGGATCCCAGCCAGGGAATCTTTCCCATAGCAGCGCCCTCAAACTTTCTCCCGTGTTCACAGGAGAGTCATAAACCCAGAACTTTTCCTACAACCCCAGCCCCTGAGAAGGCTTTCCATCCCGCAGCGCTTCTGTTGCCCAGGGACGGGTCAAATGGCCCACAAAGTGATACATACCATGTATCTCAGTTTGTGCAAAAAGATCACGTCTCAGTGTTTTTGTTTAAATTAGCCTGAAGCTAACTGTAGGCCCTGTGTGTCTGAGGGGATAGAAAACCCAACCTGGGACTCACAGGGAGGATATGACAGCCCCTCCGGCCAGGGCCGTGAGTTGTCACAGTCCACATCTCAGATGTCCTGAAGCCACTGAGCTCAGGACACAGGGCCAGCGGGCTCTCTGCAGTCAGCATCCCTGGTGACATCACGCAGCCCCACCCTCTGGTGTCCCCCAGCCTCCGGGCCCCACATGAAGGGCAGCCTCCCCCAACGCTTTCCCCTCTAGGATGCCCCTGTCACTGAGCACACGCGAGCACAGGAGGTCGGCCCAGCCCCGGCGCTCTGCTGAGAGGGGACACATTCTGGGGACCCCAGGGAGACAAGCATAGTGTGACATTGTGACAAACAAGCCACTCCCCTCAGACCCCCAGACACCACCGCCTCCCATGCCCTTCTAAGAGCTTGATGTCTGCACCAGTCCCGAAGCTGGCACTTATGTGGGTGTTGTTTTGCTAAATGCACCTCTGACCCACATGCTCCGCCGTCCTTGCAAGGGCACCCACCCTGCCCCGGATTATCAACGGGATGACCCACCCTCCCGCTGGCCACAGGGTGCCCCCACCTTGCTCTCCTCTGACAGCAGCCACAGCATGTCCCCTAGTCCCCACTTCAGCCCAGGCCCCGTCTCAGTAGCTACTGAGCATTTCAGGCTCTCCTGGCTGAGGGGAGCCAGCAGGAAGGAGAGGAGGGGGCTGGCAGCCTCAGAGCCCAGATCTTAGCGCTGGCCTCCCTGCCCCCAACCCAGCCGCCCCCGCTGGGCCAGGGGCCATCTGCCACCGAGTCAGGTGGGGGCGGGGCGGCAGCTGGGCGGCTGTAGGCAGGGCCCGAGGAGGGGGCTAATCTAGGGTGACTTTTGACCCCACCACCATCCTGAGGCCTAGAGCAGGCACACACGCACACGGCACACTCGCACACGCACACACACACAGTGTGCTGGTAAAGCCCGAGGTCCGACTTGTAAGTCTAGTTGTGTCAACAGAGTTTATTTTTGCGGGTCTGTGATTCCCCATCAGCCGTTCAAAATCCAAAAAGCCCTGAGAACCAAAAGTTGTTCCACAACTTGTCTGCAGACAAAGTTCAGCCTGGCCAGGGGGACACGAGGCTTGGTTTACGAGCTTCGCTTCACGAAGAGTGTTAATGCATTGCCACACGGGGTGCTGCCCTGCACATCACAGAGCTCTAGTTCTGAATCCCAGCCCGTGTGCACAGAGAAGGGGCCCAGGGCCCGGGGAAGGCGGGGGTCTCAGGGCAGCCTCACTGCCCACCACCCATGCTGGGCATCGTGCATGTCACTGACAGGTGTGGGGGGAGCTGCAGACCCACCCAGGAGCCGGGCCCCAGGAACACGTCAAGTTACATTTGCTCCGACCTGTCTTTCCAACGGGAGCAGGAGATGTGCCCACTGGTTTGATGGAAGAGCCTAGAAGACAGGAATGGAGGCCTGCAAATGCCTCCTGGGGCCAGAGCCAGGTCCCATGAATCCTGCTGACTCACTGCTTTCTGCCAAGGGCTGCTGGGGCCCAACCATCTCCGTCCCAAGCCTCGGATGACCCCCTGGACGCACACGCACACACTTGTATACGCCCACACATGCATCCATGCACATGCATATACATGCATGCACAAGTGTGCACATTTGCAAACACACACACGCTTGTACACATGCACACACCCCCTCCATACCAGGGTTTCCCTGAGGATTCTGTCTGCTGGACTCCGTGATGACCATTGGCAGCCTGCATGCACATTGCTCAACCGAGAATCCTCCGGGGATGGACATGCTGTGACCATTAGTGAACAAGTCTGGCTGCTGTTGCTGACCATACCGGCCAGAACTGACACCACCAAAGGCAGGACTTCTGGCCAAGGGGTCTCCTGGGGGGCTCTGCACTTACTTCCAGGATTCTGTTCCCAGCAGTGTGGACCCCTTCCTGGAACTGTGCTTAAAGCTGGTCGTGGCGTCAACACGAAACCAGGCTCCTTCCTCACCCACAGTGAGGACACCAGAGTAGCCACAGAGGCTAAGTGGTTAAGGCCAGCTGGGTCTTCATCGCACATGAAAGCCCCACCTCTGAGAGGGGACCCTGGATCAGACAGGAAGTGGCCCTGCCGGCCTTCTGTCTTCCCTCCGAAACACTGGGAAGAACCCAAGGGCCCAGCAGGCCTTTGGGGGCCCACTGAGCTGAGCCAGCCCACCTTTCCCCCATCCCATCCTCCCCTCTTATCGTCCTCTGTCAACACACAGTCCAAACACCACTGAACACCCCCTGAAGCAAACACTCTGCCAACTGCGGGAACTTGTTGGACGTGGGGCTCTGCGGGGAGCAGATGCATCAGCCCTGACGTGGGGCCTGTCCCCTCAGAGCCCAGGGCCCAGGCCAGCAGCCCGGGGGCCCGGAGTTGCCCTCAGGTTCAGCAGTAAACCTTCCTTGCGGTCCCCCAATGCGGCTGGCCTTGGGGTCCCCTGCAAAGCAGGGGCAAACAACGGCAGAGCAGGCCTGGTGCAGGTGTGGCGACATTTCCAACAGGGAGGCTGGCCCGAGGGGGGTGGCGCTGCAAGGCCATCTCCAGCAGCAATTTACATGTGCAAGGTGGGTCAGTCAGACCCTTCCTTAACAAATATTCTCAACCTCTTTTACCGTCCTGACGGGAAATTCTTGGATAATACAATGTATCTACAGCAACATGATAGATAGGTGATAGATACAGATAGGTGATGGATAGATAATAAATGATAGACAGACAGACAGATAGATAGATAGAGGTAAATATAGATCAAGAGACAGATAGATGATAGAAACGTGCGTAGATAGATAGATAGAGGTAAATTGGATAGATGATAGATGATAGAGAGATAGACGATAGAATATAAAATGCCTTGATGGCAGTATGAAAGAAAACTGATTATAATAACTTGTCAATAGTAAGTGTTTGGGACAAGCGCCTGAGACGACACAGTCAAATCCTTGGATGCTTGCATCCAACGTGAAATGTCTGAGGCTGTAGCAGGTGGGAGGAGCCTGACCGTGGGTGTGGCTTCGGTGCGTCCAGTCCCGGGCACGGCATTGCTGTTGGTGCAGTGTTTCCCTGACATTATAAACAAAGCTCTGGGCAAAACAGAGCCTAGATCTTCCCTTAAGATCAGTCGCAGCTGCATGTCTGGGAAGTTCCCTGTGTGTCACGACCATGCGAGAAAGGCATGACGCGTGACAGACCTGGACGTGGGTGCCACACCCAGATCATCCATGTGGATCTTCCGCCCAAATCAGCAGCTGCCACAGACAGTTTGAGCCACAGTGTTGTTCTGTTTGTGTGGGACTGTCTTCATGTGTCCCCAACCCCACCCACACAATATACCAGTAGTCCCAACGATTGTTGTTTCAACCAAAAAACACCCCGTGGATTTCCAGCTCCTCTGAAACCCACTGCAGATCTTTCGTATTGTGAGCACCAAGGCCAGCATCAGCATCAGCCCACAGCGGACAGGGTCCAGCCCTTGCACTATGCACGTCCCATAATGATTCTAAGGATCTGTCCTCTGAGTCTTTGAAGCCTCAGTCCCGGGGTAGGGCCTTCTGTGGACCCACCGAGTCCCCTCTGTCACCACCTGGACTACACAGCAGAAGGCCCGTCCACAGAAGGTCAGTAACTCTCTGTGTGTGTCGGGTGCAGCAGGGCAGCCTGTGAGTGTCTGCCTCCAGCACGCTGACCCTCCCAGCTCTGTGGGCCCAGGCCAGCTCAGACGCTCCAGCGGTCCCTCACACCCCGGCAGAGAATCTGTAAATGACGCACCCGTCCTTGGTGCCCGTATGTTAGATTCTGAAGATTTACAGGTTGGCTGACATGGCTCTGACCCAGGAAGCCTTGTCACTCCCCGACAGCCCGCCGTGACCCTTGCCTCCACAGGTGTTCGCGGGTCATCTCTTTGTTCCTTACACCAGAACCAGGTGTGGGGCAAGGCCGCGTGGAGGAGCAATCCAAGCAGGCCTGCAGGTGAGACAGACCACTTCTGCCACTGCCTTGTCGTGGGGCATGGACAGCATTCCCAATCTCTGCCTCCCCTGTGTGGGAAATGGAGGAGAGGTGATGCCAGCTCCCAGGGCTGCTGGGAGGACAGAGCGCGACGAGGCCTGGGGAGCACACAGCCGTCGACAAATGGAAGCTGACGTGGCCTCTGTTCACAGGTGATGGAGCAGGCTGAGCAGAGCCAGACGACCAAGCCTGGAACCGGGCAGGCAGCAACCAGCTGAGCAGGAGTCAGATGGAAGCGTCTCTACTGCTCTTCGTGATCCCCCGGGCTGTAACTTGCAAAGTCCATCCATGTCCCTCAGGCTGCACTGGACCCAGGCAAGTGGGAAGGTCTGCCAGAGGTGGGCTGCGCCCTTCCTGGGCCTTGTCATTGGCCGTCCTTGGGTGGAGAATAGTCCTGACACAGCACGAGGGACAAGGGCCAAGCCTTCTGCTTGACCTTCCTCTAAATGTGGTCCGTGGACCTCGTCCATCCATCCCATCCATGAGTGAGACCCCAAAGACACAGGGTTGCCTCACCTAGGGATTGCCATCCAGATCCCACTGACCCTTTTCCTCCTTCCCCTGCCCACAGCCCTCAGCACTGAGCATCTTCCTTTCAGTGGCACCCTTGAGTTCCTGAATTTAATAGTGCAGACGGGACAAGGTCTCCTCGCCCCATTGCGAATAAACCAATCCACATTTGCTGATGACGTCGGTGAACAGAGGCTCTGGCTGTGCCCTAGTCTGACAGGTGAAGACAGTCGTCCCGTAAGGGTGGAGGCGCAGGGCTGCGGCCCGTAGCCTTTGGCAGTGAAGAAACAAAGTCAGTCCTTTGCGAACCCGGACTCAAAACTGGGTTTACTGGCATCTCTAACCTTATTCAAGTCACTTCCCTGCTGAGATCAGAAACACCACATTCCACCGACAACACAGGGCTCCCACCAAACATCAAATAAGCCGACGAACCGGAAAAAGCCCTCACCTTCAAGCTGCTCGTGGAGTGAACGTTTGCAGCAGGAGCGCCGGGCTGAGTGCAGGCTGTGACGCACATTTAAATCAGAACACGGGAAATAAACACTGGGTGTCAAATCCCTCTGGGTATGGCGTCTGGTCTACTGGCTGGAGCGCTTGGCAAGGGCCACGCCGGATCCAATACCTGCTGACAGCAATCGTGAACTTGAGCAAGAAAACTCACCACCCTGCACCTCCTTGGGACCGGTTTCTCAGCCTTTAAAAGAGACTAAGATTGGCACACACCCACCCGGGGAGAGGGGAGGTTGGGGAGTGGAGGTGCCAAGAGCCTGGCAGGGCTGGCAGGAGCATGGGGGCTCTGTGGGCTCCTCAGGTTGGAAGACTCTCCCAGAACCATGTCACAGATGCCACTGCGGCTCACCTGAGCTCACCTGGGGAGGGCGGGGCCTTTCCCGTCTCTGCAGAGGGAGCTGGTGTGTGTGCAGAGGGGGCGGTCCCATGCCAGCTCCCTCTGGCTCCTGTCCTCGTGAGAGTGGCCAGACAGGTTCTCCAGGTGGCAGAGGAGCACGTGCAGGCCTGAACACAGCGTTCCGAGCAGTGTCCTGGAGGGCCACCTGCACCGCTCAGGCTCCGTGCATGATCAGGACTTGATCAAGGTATGCATGGGTGTCGTACCCTGCCCACGTCCTCAAGCATGACCGGGAGCATGCTGCAGGAGGAGGAAAGTCAGCCTCCGTGGGGTTAAACCAGGGGGAGTTTTCGGAGCAAGAGAGGAGAGGCTCGGAGAGATGGGCCAGAGGCTTTCTCTTTTGTGCAACTGCTCAGCAGCATGGTGGGCATCTGGGAGGCCCTGAGGATGGGTCTGGGAAGATTGGACATGGCACCCCCCGCAGGGTCCCCAATAGTTAGATTTTGGAGAGAAGACCTCCTTGCCCCATTCTTTCTCTTCGTTGTCTACATCAGTGGTTCCAAATCTGGGAAGGGGTGTTAATGTAGATACCCAGGCCCTGGCCCCACCAGAATCTCTGTGAGGGCTCCCAGGAATCTGCGTTTATCAGAGGTATGTGATTCCGATGCTGCAAGGAGCCCTGAGAACCCCAGCCCATGCCCTCTATGGTGTAACACAGCCTGACAAGTCTTAGAATGCCCATCAGCAGGTGAATTTCACACCTGCCATTTGCCGTGAAAATTCAACCCGGTCCCGGAGCAAAGTTCAGTGACAGCAGATTGGCCGTTGCTTCCTGACACCCATCCCCGTGTACAGTGTCTCAGGCACTCACTTGTTCTGGATTTCCAGGCCCTGTCGAGGGGCACCAGCGCCGAGCAGGCCACTCACACTTGGAAGCTTGGCTCAGCCTGGGGCCTTCCTGAAATGAGCCACCTCACCCACCTGGACAGCGGGCTCCTGGGAAGGAGCTCTGGTCCTCGTTTTGAATACAGCACAGCGTCTGGGTACTGCAGCTTCTGCCTCCTCTTGCTCATGGCTGCTTCTCAGGCCGACCGATGCCAGACACTGCAGCTGCCCCCGCCCGCTGACAGAGCCCTCCGCAGGGGAGCCTGTGGCTCTTCCCCAAGGCTTTTCCTAAAAGCCGCTTTCGCTCATCTTCCTCCTTCAACAAGGAAAAAAGGAGCTGACGGTGTTTGAAATTCACTGAGCTTGGGGCTTGCATAGATGTTCTCCCATTTGTGTCTCAGAACTGCCTACGAAGGAGGCAATATTCTCCTCCCAAGGAGAAGCTAGTGTGCCCAAGGTCATGCAGCTAGTGTGCCCAAGGTCATGCAGCTAGTGTGCCCAAGGTCACGCAACTAGTGTGCCCAAGGTCATGCAGCTGGTAGCAGCAGAGCGTGGATTCAGGCTCTGGCTTCCTGATGCGAAGCTGGTCCTTAATCAGAGGACTGTGGACTCCAGGGGGATGCTCTGGTTTGGGAAACTGACGTCTCTACAGGGCCACGTGCTGCGTGGAGCAGAACAGCACCAGATCCACCTCCCCTACTCACAGACCCCAGGGGGAGGGGCAAGGCCAGAATGACCACCCACCCAGGAGGGGCATGGCACACACGGAGGCACCCCCTCAGCCCTGGGGACCCTGCTCTTCCCTCCAGCCCCACTCTGTTGAGCCAGTGGCTCAGAACCTTCCAGGGTGCAGTGACAGGGACCCCCAGGACTTCCCAGAGGTGCCCAGATGGCTCACAGAAGCCCCAGGGGGTGAGTGGCAGCAGCTGCTGGGGACCAGGTGAGGGAAGAGCGTGGCGTGGAAGCCTCGTTCTGGGGATTCTTGCACCATTTTCTTAGTGCACTGGTGGGGGGGCGGCTCGGTCCTTTGTCTTGACATCCCAGTGGGTCCCAGACCCTCTCAGAAGACTTCTTCTGCCTCAAGAGTTTCGCCCGTGTCCTGTTCCTCTTCCCGCCCCCCTGGGGTGCAGACATGTGGTAGCTGCGTGGGCAACATCGTACTTTACAGACGTGGAGTCCCAAGGCCAAGCCGGGACCTCCCACCGGTGCTGCGAGAGCTGCTGCCGAGCAGAAGGTTTGGCTTGTTTGCCGCGTGAGGGACAGGTCTCCCGGGGCCTGGGGTCACAACCCCAGCTTCACACACGGCCCGGAAAGAGGGAATCCATGGGAGCAGGGAGCAGGACACACCTCTCCAGCCTCTTCCCTCCGACAAGTCATGCTGGCACTCGGGCAGCAGGAGCTGGGAAGGCAAAGGGGCCGCCAGTCCCACCCAGCGCAGCACTGGGTCCCAGCTGTTTGGATGGGCGCCCATAAGGACCATCCACACGGCCTGAGGGGCACATTTCTCGACTGCCCACGGAGCAGCCACACAGCTCCCCGCCTGCTGAGCCTCCCCAGCCCCTCCTTCGTCACAGCCTGGCCACAGCTCAGGGCAGGTCAGGAGAGGAGGGCAAGAGTCAGGCACCAGCCAGTCGTTCTCCCACCTGTAAGCGGGTTACAGTCCACACCTGGGGCCCGCAGCCGAAACTACAGGAGAGTCATGCCCCGCCTGGCAGAGTGCCCAGTGGCCACGAATCACTGCATGCTGACTTCTCCTCCGCACCGCAGGCAGAACGGGAAACTGGGGCTGGCAACAGTGAGTGGCATCGTGGGCACCCAGACAGCACCTCCAAGGCTGGGTCACACGCCATGCGTGCTCAGCCTGGGGGCAGCATACAGGTGGCCTGCCTGCCCAGTGTCAGCTGCCTGTCTTCCTGGAGGCCTGCAGCACAGGGGACAGAAGACCGTGCTGGGTTGTGCAATGTGTGTGTGCTCCTGGACTCCCTCTGAGATGCCTGTCTGCTGCCCAGAACCGTTTGTCCGTAAACACAGCAAGGAGCCCACAGGAGGCCGTGATGGCACAGGAGCTGCATTGCACAACTGCTTCCGATTTTGTTCCCAGTTAACTGAGGAGGTGGCTGCCTGCAAGAGGTGGGTCCCGGGCAGACACTGCTGTTCCCTCTGTTCTCGTGTTGTTTGCGAGCACTCGGTCCAGGAAAGAAGCTGCTCCACAGGCAGGCACAGCCCCCCTCCAAGATCTCCTTCTTTCTCAGCTGCCCTCATGAATCCCAGCCACGCCGCGACCTGCCTGGCCCCGCCCTGGGCAGGAGTCCAGAGGCTCCAAAGTGTTGTCCCCGAGCCCAGCAGAGAGGGCCCCTCTGCCGAGTGCAGGAGACAGCTCCTCATGGGCAGGCTCCACTGATGTGCGACAGGATTTGAGAGCCTGTGCAGGACCATCACCGTCAGCCTTCACCCACGGAAGTGATGAATAGGGAGCATGACAGGGAGAGGCCCCTCTGGGTCTGCGGGTCGTTACTCGGTGTTCTGCCAGCGAGAGCAGGGATGGAGGGAGCCTGCTGCTGGCCCAGCCAAGACCAGAGAGCAGGAGAGGGGCCAGGAGCAGCCACACCCTCCTCTGCACGGCTCCTCTGCAGGCAGCAGGAGAACCACCGAGAAGGAGGAAGGGCTTTGGGCCGTGCTGCACACGCCTCCCAGTGTAGTGGCCCGTGCTGCCCACAGCCTCCCACTGCAGATCTGCCATGCCCCACACATCTGCCTGGGCTGGACTTGCAGTCCGGGTTCCATGTTCTGTCTGAGGAATGCCGTGTGCAGAGCTCCCTGGGCACCTCAGGGGAGAGCATTTGGTGGCCTCACTACAGTGACAGCTGTTTGCAGATGACAAAATGCATGCCAGTTCTTTTCTCTGCAGCCGGAAGGCCGGGACCAGGCTGGCCTGTAGAGGGTTTGCCCCTGAGAAACCAACCTCCATCCTGCAGGCTCCTCGGGGCACGGGCAGACACGTCTTCTCACCACAGAGAGGACAACCTCTCAAAGCTTTCCTTAGAGCCAGCCCGTCCTAACTAGCCAGGTACTCTGAACCCAAGAACCCTTCAGAAAGCTTTAAAGAACAATCCAGAGGGAGGCCATCTCCTGCTCTGCCACATTCCTCCGGGGATGAATTTCTGATACTCAAACGTCCCTGCCAGGTGGGAGTGGAAGGCCTGGGGCTTGGTCTCTATCAGAAAAGAAATCATCTTAACAAGGAGGACAGGCCTTGCAGACACACAGTGCACCCTGACTGATGTCCCACTTTCAGGGATAACACCATTAAAGAATAACCAACGCGGTTTGCCCAAAGTCTGTGAGATGTACGGAAGAGGGAAGGGGGCTCACACGTGTCTTTGTAGAAGTGAAGAGTAAACTTGTTAAAGTTCCCTCAATGTTACCTTTAATTCTCATGCTCGCGATGTCCCCCCTTGCCCTCCTAACGCTGCTCGCTGCCTCCGCTCTCCTGTGTGGAGGTCACCCAGCTGCAGTGACACAGAGCATCGTTCTCCCGTCTCCCCACGCCGGCCTGCCACAGCTGAGGGTCAGGGAGGGCGGGAGGGAGAAGGAAAGAACCCGGTACCCCACATCCCCCTCAGAGGAGCCCCGAGAGTTTGAAAGAGGGGCAGCTAGCAGGGCAGCTGTACAGGCTCACAGGACTCGGGACTCAGCCGGGGGCCTGCTGGGGACCGCTGAGAAGGGGGAGAACGACAACTCCGCAGAGAGGCTCTGTCCTCAGGAAGTGGCCGCACGTGTGGGGAGCGGGCCAGAGTTGGGGGGGAGCCCTGTCTGGGCACACAGCCTCCGTGCCCAGCCTGCGGGAAGCCCCGACTCACACCCAGGCCGGCCCGAAGTGTGGACCAGTGTCGGGGTCACAGTGTGACATTAGGACAAACCTTCTCTGCAGCATTTTCCTGGAGCTGGACCGGGCTCCACACGGAGCTGCCCAGAGGCACGGTGCTGAGGGGCAGGGGAGTGAGGGGCGGGGTGTTGTCAGATATTTGGAGAAGCAGAGACAGAGGTGCTAAGACAAGGACAAAAGACTCAGAGGCCGTAGCCCGGAAGGAGGAGACACGTGGACGCAGCAAGACCAGCCAGCGTCACCCTGGCTCCTTGGTGGGGTGGCCTCAGTGCAGAGCACTCACAGGAGAAGGTGACGCTCCAGGTGGATCAGAGCCTGGGCTGGCTCCCAGACACTGCGTCAACACAGCCTCCTCGCCCCCCTCCCAGGTGGAAGCCTCATGTTCTTCTGGAAGGAAGCCGCTCTGCACCTGCTTCCACCGCAGAGGAGCCTTCCTGCCCCTCGGCTCCTTCATTAGACTAGCCGGCCGCGGGGCCCTGCTCCCTCGCTGCGCCCCAGACAGGGCTGATTGGGTCACCAGATGTCAGCATGAGCAGAAGAGGGAGAAGCTTGGTGCTGAAGGAGCCAGAGGAGCTGGCATTCATCACGGTGGCCTAGTGCAGCCTGGGGCCAACCCAGCTGGGCTCTCCTACCAGGAGGGGCGTCTGCAGGTGGGTGGTCCCTGAGGCTGCGCTGCAGAGACGAGGTGCCAGGCATAAGCCCCTCCCTCTTTCTTTAGCACCTACATCCCCAGAGGATGTTTGACCTCCGTCCCGGGTTTCCCCATATTCCAAGCTAGTCCCCAGCCAGTGTCCCTCAGCATCTCAGCATCATCGGGATCGCAAGAAGGGGGTGGTGGCGAGAAGGGCAGTGGGTTTGGCCCGGTGAGCGTGCAGGACCTCCAGACCAGCTGCGGGGCTTGGGCAAGAAGCTTCACACTCACGGCCCGGTGTCCGCGTCCGCAAAGCAGAGGTAGAGACAGCCACACGGCCATGCGGGCAGACTGCTGAGCGTCAAAAGCTGTCTGGGCTCAGCATAAAGGCACGGCAACCCCGGGCAGCGCCAGCTTCCCTCCCTGGGCGCCATCCAGCCCACCTCACGGACCCATGGCCTCTCCTAACGTGGGACCCGGATCCCGCACTTGTCTGGAGGAGGGGGTGATCTTCAGGCCCCCTAAACCTGATGAGAAGCCGCTGCCTGCCGGCCACACCCAGGGCCACAGCTCCCAAGGTGGATGGGAGACGCCCGCCCTGAGGAGCCGTGGGGATTCAGGAGAAGAAGCGACCGCCAGTACACAGTCCTCAATTTCCAAAGATCCCTGGTAACCTCTTAGGAGTTCCCAAAAAAGACAATTGTCACAAGCTATTTTTAGCATTGGTTGATTTATTACTAATCGATTATTAAATTTTTGTCATGTTCTTTTATTATGAAACTATGATCATGTTACTATTTTTTTTTAAGATTTTATTTTTCCTTTTTCTCCCTAAGCCCCCCCCCCCCCACTACATAGTTGTATGTTTTAGTTGTGAGTCCTTCTAGCTGTGGCATGTGGGACACCGCCTCAGCATGGCCTAACAAGCGCTGCCATCTCCGCGCCCAGGATCCGAACCAGCAAAACCCTGGGCCTCAGAAGCAAAGCGCGAGAACTTAACCACTCGGCCATGGGGCCGGCCCCTCACGTGACTATTTTTAAATGTGCCGCGTGGGTCAGGCACCTGTGGGGAAACACTGCAGTGCGAAGGGTAGAGGAGAGGGAGTGATGAGGGCACATGTCCAAGGGGAACTGGCAAGACCAGCAGGGAAGGTGCAAGGCTGGCCAACACTGCGGCAAGGGCCTGGGCGGACCGGGGAGAGGACAAGGGTATGGGGGCAGGGGGGATGGGGGGATGGGGGATGGCATGGGGGGCGGGGTTGGGTACTAGAAGGGAATGGGGAGAGGAACAAGCTACTGCTAAACCACAATGGGGCTGGGAGGACAAATTCCTGCCTCCTGTCTCCTCGGGCAGGAGAGACACTGGGCCCCTGGCTCACAGAGTCAGCCTCTCAGGGCTCAGAGAAGGGCAGGGAGCGATTCTAAAGGCCACATGGGCCAAACAGCCAGACCCCTCTGCGACACTGAGCGCTGAGCAGGGGGCCTGCAGGACTCAGTCCTTGCCTGCTGCCCACTCCATCCTCTCCCTGCCCCACACGCCAGAGACTCAACCTGTGCGGTGGTGGATGAAGGACGGCTGCAGGGTCTCCACTGCTCCCCCGATTGCCAGGGGCAGCCGGCCCCCCCGCCCACTGGCCCGGGGTCCTGGCTGGCTCCACGACATGCTCTTGCTCGAAGTGAGGCAGCAGAAGAGAGCTTGTGGTACGTCTGGACAGGATGGTAGATGCCTCCTCACTTCTACCCTCTCTTTGGGACCTCCTCACTCAGGAAGAGGTCAGCCACCAGGGGACAATCCGAGGACCCTGCAATGGCCAGGCTGGAGAGTCCACGCTGGTGCTCTCTTCAGGTCGCCCCGTCAAGGCTGGAGGCGTGTGAATGAAGTGGTCTTGGGCTCCCTGGACCAGCCCACCCGCCAGATGGGTATCACCAAGTGACCCCTTTCAGCTCCAGGAGGCACGGGGGAGCCACCAAGCTGCAGCAGCCCGAACGCCTGACCCATGAAATCAGGACATACAGTCACATGATTGTTGTTCTAAATCCCTAAATGCAGGGTCGTGGGCATCAATAGATCACAGGGACAGAAACCTCTATCTCGCTTTCGGTCCCCTCCGTGAACGCGTCCCCGTCCGCCAGCGCCACTAAGCACAGTCAAGGAGCGACAGTGACATCGCACCTGCACAGGGCCCGCACTGGCCATGCTGCCTCGGGGACTTGAGGCCTTGTGCTACCTGCTGCGGTGACAGGACTGACGTGCATACGTGAGTCTCCTAGACACACGACTCGAGCCAGGCCGATCTGCGGGGCAAAGAGGCGCTGTTAGCAAAGAGGTGAATCTGACTAATTTCAGTTGAATCTCCGTGAACAGCTGCTGAGCCTCTGACGGGTCCCAGGTGATGCTTCCGGGCTGACCATAGTGGGGACTGGTTTCCACTCTGAGAGATGCTCTGTCTTCATTACTGTATCCCGTGGCAGTGACCGAAAACCTCAGCCTTGGTCCTGACAGCGTGAGATTCTTTCTAACAAGCGGAAACACCCCAAAGGGGATAAAGCGGGTTCAAAGGAACCCCCACGGACACTCAGCACCCGTAGAGATGCTCAGGGGAAGGAACAGAAGAGCTGACCCTGGCCCTCCTCTGCGTTTTCCAACAAGGGATCCTGGACAAGCCACTCAGCCTCTCTGAGCCTCTTCATCGGGGAAACAGACTCGAGGACCAGCGTGGAGACATGCACCAGCACTCGTGCAGTGCTCCGAGCGTGCGCTCTGCCCTCAGGGGATGCAGCACTGCACTGAGGCCACCAAGCTCCCCACAGCCACACTCCTCCCAGCCTTTGTTTTGTTTTTGCTGAGGAAGACTGGCCCTGAGCTAATATCTGTGCCCATCTTCCTCTATTTTGTATGTGGGATGGCTGCCACAGCATGGCTCGATGAGTGATGTGTAGTTCTGTGCCCGGGATCCAAAGCGCCAAACCCCAGGCCCCTGAAGCAGAGCACACAACCTTAACCACTATGGCACTGAGCCAGCCCCTTCTCCCAGCCTTTAAGGTCAATCTCGTAGGTGATTCCCAGGAGGGGACCCCAGAATGCAGCATTCCCAGATGGGGCACAGGCTCCCCGTAGTCCTACAGGGCCAATTTAGACACACATCGGCCACCCTTCACTCCCCTCCTCTGGGCTGCAGTTCCTCCCCTGGGAACAAGGGAGGTGAGCCAGGAGCCCTGGAGCGCCCCTGCCCAGTGCTGTCTGGGACTGTCACCATGGACACTGGGGTCACTGTGGCCTGCGTTTTCACTCAAGCCATGAGGAGTCCACTCAGAAGACGGCTCCTAGCTCACCCAGCTGCACGGTGGTCTGGAGAGTCCGTCTGGAATGGCAGCTCCCAGCAAGTGTTGAGAAGGATTCTGAGGCTGCGTTCAGACCCCACCCGTGAGCACTTAGTGGCGTCTGCCAAGGAGGATGGAGGAAGTGGTGGCGGCTTGTGTGGTGGCGGTCTGCCAGCTCTGCAGACAGTCAGGGGTGGGGCGAGGCTTCCAGATGGACTGACAGGCAGAGACGTTACAGAAAAACGTCCAGCCTGAAGAAGCCACGGTTCCACCGACCTGCTGGCCCAAGTCCGAGGCTGAAAAGCATCTGGTCCCCCTCAGTTACTCCGCGCTGAGAGGACAGAGGGCCACGGTCACCCTGCCTGCACCCGACCTGAGCCTCCAGTGACCAGGGCACGCGCTCTGGCCGAGTGGCCAGCCCCCAGGTCGTCCATGGCCACGGAGTGCCAGGAAATCAAAACCTCACGCTGCAGGAGGTGGGGAGCCGCAGAGCTTCCAATCCAGGGCTTGGGGAAGATGCCAAGCCAGTGACAGCCGAGCAGGAGCCCGGAGTGCTGAGACCCCCAGCCGTCGTCCCCACCCCGAGGGGTGCCGGCAGCCCACCGTGGCAGGGCACATGGGGAGCCGCATCTTTTCTGGGTTGCAGGAGGCTTGGGATTCGAAGAGCAGAAGGCATTCTTTTAAAAGAAGCAGCGGGCCGGCAGGCAGGCATCCAGCCACAAGCTGCCTTGTTGGATCCCTCTGGCTGAACTGCGAGGGCTGAGCCGGGGCGGCCTGACCTCGCCAGCCATAGTGCGGCTCCCCTGAGGTGGCGGGGCCCTGGCTGGAACCCCGGGCTCTCTGCACGGTCAGGCACTCGCCTCTCTGGGCACCAGATACTTACCTGCCCTTGCAGGCAGAGGCCCTGTGCCCTTACCTTCCAGAGACAGCTTGCCCCACGGCTGCCTTCTCTGGCCCCAGAGGATTTGGGCTCCAGCCTCCAGGAGCTCCAGGTCTCGTGAACGAGCCACAGGGTGTCGCAGGGTAAGAGGACCAGGGGTGCATGGCTCTGACCAGTGGAGATGTGGACAGAGAGGAAGGCTCAGGGCTCGGCAGCTCGGGGAGCAATGCAGGGGAGTGGCGCTGGCCTGGCCCCCCACGGAGCCTAGCTTTAGTGGGACAGGAGAGTGGAGCAGGGGCTTCTGGGCCAGAGGAAGGGCCCTGGGAAGACACGGAGGTGTGGAAGGCTGACGGAGACAGCCGCGCCTCTGCGGGTCCAGGGGGAGTGGTGGGGGCCAAAGCAGGAAGGTCGCACCCAGCACAGTCGGGATGGATGGGATGTGTGTGGCTGGTCATGCGGCTTATGGAGGAAAAGCAGAAGTGGCCCTGGGTCTCTCAGGGACACAGAAGAGACAGGTGTGGGGAGGGAAAGTCTGTGGGCATCCCTTGGGGCCGCAGGCAGGAGGAGGAAGACGGGGGGACCCTAGGACTCCAGGGTAGGGGGTCTTAGTGCCAGTGGGGAGACAGCCAGGTGGGCAAGGCATAGACCCATGTGGGCCAGGTGAGCTGGCCCGAGGGGCGGGCACAGGAGCCGGCGAGGACTCTGGAGGGCAGTCAGGGAGGATGGAGGAGCAGGAGGCGTGAGGAAGGAGTGGGGAGGCAGCCGGCCACGTGGCAGGGGCAGAGGCGAGACTGGAACCTTCCTGGGACGGAGGACTCGGAGCCAGGGGCCCTCGCCATGAGCTGGTTGAGCAGAGTGGGAACAACCACGGCGGAAACCCAGGCCCTCACAAGCCACACACGCATACACGCCCACTGCAGGAAACACAAATGTGCTGTGAAAACTGTGCGTTTAATAGACAACGTAAGAGGAGGTATTTATCACCTCGGTCAACCTGGAGCCGAACGGGGAACCCGATGCCCCCAGGGACCACCAGGACCCAGGAGCACACGTCGCCGAAAGCATGGGAAGGATGGAGAATTCAAGCAGCTTTGACGCAAAACAGTAAAGAGAAAATACATTAAAGTTCCACGGCAGGACTAAGGGTTAATGTCCGAAATGCATCAAGAGCTTTCAGAAATTAATAAGAAAAGGGCAGACAACTCAGAAAAACTTTAGCAAGACAAAGACAAACTTTCAGTGAGCCAGCGGGCTCTCCCTGGGTTCCCAGCCTCCCCAGGGCAACAGACTTCCCAGTCTGGCCTCCGGGACGTCACAGGGTAGGGGCTCCCGTCCCAGCAGAGGCGGCTACAGCCCCACGTGCCCCCTGCCCCCCGCAGCACCCTGGAGGCCCAAGGCCCACCTGCCTGGCTTCCAAGTGGAGGACACTCACAGGCAGCAGAAAACAAAGCAATCGTGTTCGGCCCCGCGGATTTCAGACTGTCCATGGCCGCAGTTGGTGTTACTTTGCCTGATTAATACAGAAAGAAACTGGCCATTCCCAGGAGAAAATAATAAATTGGCCGTAAAGATGTGAAAAACGTTCACCCCACTAGTGGCCAAGAGCATGACGTGTCAAGCAACCTTGAGACGCTCTTTTTGACCCATCTGCAGTATTTCAAGAACATCACCCACATCCAGTAACGGAGAGAACGTGGGGACAAGGACACCTGAGACCCTGTTGGTGGAAGCACAATTAGTACAGGCTTGTTGGGGAATAAATTGGCAATAACTGTAAGAAATGTAAATACGTGTACCTATGAGTTAGCAGTTCTGTTTCTAGGAGGCATTTTACAGACATATTCCTACTGAGATAGACAGTGGCTGCAGATACATGTGCACATTTCCACTCTTTAAACACGTGCATATAAAGCCTGCTGGGTTGCTGCACTGTTTGTATAAGCAGCAATAACTGAAACAACTGAAATGACCATCAACAAGGCATTATTTAAGTTAATTAAAATACACTCACCCCCAGGAAGATGGTGGAACTGACAATCAACGTGGGAAATCTGTATGGGTGAACGTCAAGAGAGGTCTATGATTTATCACACGAAAAGCCAAATGGCAGAAAAAGTATGTTATGATCCAAAATACGTTCTTTTTTTTTTTTTTCCACACTGTGTGAATATATGGTTGTTTACATGCAGATATGTATGCATACATGAACTCACCCGCACCCACACGGGCACACACACAACGTTAAAGGTTTGGAAACGTCTGGAGGAATCCCCATCAGACTGTAAATAGTAACACCTGGGGGGGATGGAGCCTAATGGGAATTGAGTGGATTGGCACTTTTTTTTTTCTCTCTCTCTTTTGGTGAGAAAGATTGGCCCTGAGCTAACATCTGTTGCCAATCTTCCTCTTTTTTTTTCTCTTCCCAAAGCCCCGGCACGTAGCTGTATACCCTAGTTCTGAGTCATTCTGTTCTATGTGGCACACTGCCACAGCGTGGCCCAATGAGTAGTGTGTAGGTCTGCACCCGGGATCTGAACCAGCAAAATTTGGGCCGCTGAAGCAGAACACACGAACTTAACCACTCAGCAACAGGGCCAGCCCTTGGGACTCTTTTTGGCTATAGCTTTCTGCATTGTATTATGTTTATAATAAACAAGTAAGGAGAAAGAATAACGCAGGAGTTGAGAAAATGGGACGCATGTGAAGAGTGTTCGAGGGGACAGAGGAGCTGCCCAGGACACCCAGGGCTCTCCGGAGGCTGTCCACACAACCTTGCGTGTGCATGCATACATATATTTTTCAGAAGAGTTTCTGTAGCTTTTATCAACTCTTGGAGGGGTCCGTGGGTCCAAGAATGTTGGAACCATTGACGTAGTCTACATCTTCGAGAAGTCAGACCACGAAGGGAAGCAGAGACGGGCCCAGCCTGAAGGGCAGGCATGTCGGGGGGGGCGACGTGAACCCGGGATAAATAGCAGTTGGTGTGGCTGTAGCTCCCCCCTGACAGACGCCACAGGAATCTAAACAAGGGAAAGCGGGCGTTCGCACACGCAGTCCATCAAGTTTCCTGGAGCAGATCCGCCACTCGTGCTTGGCACCTGCCGAGCGTTCGGCTGGTCGTAGGGTGCTAGGAGGCAGGTCCTTCCCTCCCGGGGCGGGAGCATCGCTCCGCCAGGCCCACTCCCCGTGCTGCAGAGGAGGGGGCTGGTATCTGGCTCATCGTAAAGCCTCGCCCGTGACCTGTTTTTTTCTCTCTCTCTAGAAGCTTCTAGCTTCTTCTCTTTCCCTGATGTCCCGAGTTTCACAGCAGCATGCATGGATGGGGTCTTTTTGTCACCGCTGTGCTAAGCCCTTGGTGGCTCCTTCAGCCTAGAATCTCCTGTCCTGTCTCCTGTTTTGGTGAATGTTTCTGACGACGTCCTCGCCTCTTTCCTCCTCTGTAGCTCCTGCTGGTCAGACCTTGTACCGCCTCCGTTAACGCTTTATCTCCCTCTGTGCCCGCCTTCGTCTTTCTCTCCCACTTCCTGCGAGATTTCCTCTACGCTATTTTCCCCAATTCAATTGGACTTTTTTTCTTCTTCAACATAATGTTAACTTCTTAGAGCTCTTTCACTTTTTCCGAATGCCCCCTTCTCCATCGCATTACTGTTCCGTGGATGTGTCCTTCTTTTCTGCACCGTCCCCCTCTCCCTGAGCCCCTTCTGTCCGTTGTCGTTTGTGTCTGTCATGCCCGACAGAGGCCCCGATGCCCAGGGGTCTGGGCACATCCTGCCCATACTTAAGGCCCCGGTTGGCTGGCTGGAAGCTCAGTGTGGGTGAGTGGGGCTTGTCATCTGCTTGTCTGCCTGTCGGCTGATCAGGTGGGTGCCTGACTGTGTCCCTGCACGACCCCCAGATGTGGGTCCTGTCCGTCTTTTCTCTGGTTGGTCAGTCTCGCTGGAGAAAACTCCTACATTCAGCCCACACAGCACAATCGGCATGCAGCTGAGGGGAAAGCGGGAACGGCTGACTGCCCAGAAAGCAGATTTTTCTTGATTCATCTGTTTTCAGTCTGAGTTCTCCGTCCTCGCTCTGGCTGGGGTTTCCAGGCTCAGAGCCTCCCTGAGTCAGTCCTCCTAAGAGTAGGCCCCCTCGCTTCAGCGACGTGGCACCTCTGACGCCAAGTGCCCTGGGGTTTGGTGTGGCTCCGAAGTTCTCGGTACCCTCACCTTGAGAGGTGAGCATCTATGGACCTTTCTCTTCAACCGGGCGGGCTCATGACCACTTCCTCAACAGAGTATGGCAGAGGCCAGGCTGTGGGGCTCCTGAGGCTGAGCCGCAGAAGGCCAAGCAGCCTCTGCCAGGTGGCTCTGGAACCCTCCTCTGAGACCTCAGCCGCCGTGCTGGGTGGAAGCCCATGCCCCCTGTGAGGAGCTCCGATCAACACCCTGGGTCTCCCCAGTTAAGGCCCAGACGCA
Organism: Equus quagga; assembly: GCF_021613505.1. Taxonomy (NCBI): domain Eukaryota; kingdom Metazoa; phylum Chordata; class Mammalia; order Perissodactyla; family Equidae; genus Equus; species Equus quagga. The sequence goes on from NC_060272.1 coordinate 133,455,822, forward strand.
GAGGGGCAGCGACAAGCCAGCCCCACCCTGCCCTGTCTGGGTTCCTGGGCACAGAATCCCAGAGGATGCTGTTCTGTGCCTGTCAGTAAGGGTTGGTTGTGCACCAACAGGACCTGCAACAACCTTAAATTTCCTTTTTATGATCCCCTTACCCACCACACACACGCACACATACGCGCACACACATGCACACGTGTGCACACTCGCTGGCCCATAGTTCTCAGCTGATCCATTCTGCCAAGCCACATACTACCCATTTTCCAAAATTCTGTTGTCAAGTCTGGTCTGCTGTTGTCCACATCCCTCTGGATTTATACCTTTCTGCATCCATTCACTGTGATTTTGTGATGATTCAGAGGAAATCAAGAAAGACACACGATTAATCTGCCACTTTCAACCAGAGACAGCAGCAAACCTGTCTGTGGTCCTTCTAAATAAGTAAACCCAGAGCCAAATTAAAATGCTCCAAATCAAATTGCCTCGGGTAAACTGAGGCAGTAACTTGGGGAACAGGGGTGTCCACGGTGGTCATCAGCCTCAGCACAGCACTGCTGTGTCTGTGACAGGAATGCTGAGCCCCACGGCTCCTCACCCAACTTGCTCATGTACATACATTATCAGAACAAAGACACAGGCCTCCTGCTTTGATCTCCACGGTCTGGGGAGCTCACCACACACTTAAAATAAAAGCCCGAACAAAAAGGAGGCGAGAGAGCCCCAGAGAAGAAAGAAAGCTCTTTCAGTGGGCAGCAGGGAGGTCTCCCTCGGGTGAGGCAAGGCTGGGGCCTGCCCTGAGAGGGAGGGCAGCTGGAGCCTGGCAGAGAGCACAGGCTGGAATGCAGAAGCAAGTGCACATCTGCAGCAGCCACCGGGTGCACAGCAGCCTTGCACACCCAGTGAACGAGGTATGGACAGGGCTACTCAGGATTGGTGAAACTGGGTCAGCAGAGTTCAGTGTGAACTCAAGCAGGAAGCGATCAGTCTCAGGTTGAATAATTGCTTAGATCAGGGACTTCAGACAAAGAAGAGCCTTTCCAGCACCACAGGCTGTATCTGTGCAGCTGGCTAGCCCTGTCAGATGTTGCTCCATTGCACCTGAGTCAGCAAAACCTGTCACTGCTCCTAGAAAAATGGCTCTGAGCACAACTCCCGATGGCGCCGTGACCTGTGTGGGGGAGATAGAGCGTTAACAGTGGTTTTTGGTGTGTTAAATGGTACCCATTGCAAATAATTGCTACAATGCCCCAAATGACTGTCTTGTTTACCCTTTAGTAACCTTATGAGGAGCAAGAGAATAATCAAAGAGCCCCAGCCAAGGGCTCAGGGGCCTGGCCTCTCGATGGCTGTGGCCACTTGCATGCTGTGTGCCCTCTCTGGGGTGAATCGCCCTCTCTGGGCCTCCTTCACGTGAAATGAGGAGTAAACCAGTGTTTGTCAGCATGGGGCAGTGCCATGCCACCTGCAGCCATGTGGGGATGCGTCGGCCCATGGGCTCATCTCCTGACTGAAGGCTGCTGGGAGTTAGTGCCCAGCCAGGGCCGCTAACTGCCCCAAAAGGGGCTGCCTGGGCTCCATGACAAGGCTGCTCTTCCAGGAACACCCACTGTGTGCGCTTCAAGCCTGGGTAGGTGGCCCGGTCTCCACCACGGGAACCTGATTCTGTGATCAGCGGGGGATGAAGAAATGAGTGGGAGATCCTAGGGGCTACTGGCTCTAAGAACTCACCAACGTTTTTCTGTGAACATTGCCAATACAGAGAAAAGCAGGCAGAATGGCCCAGTGAACCCACCGCCTAGAAGCTTCCGTCCACAGTTGCACACGTCTCCTCTCAGTGCATCCACCCGCCACCCAGCTGTCTGTCCAGCGTCTCTCGCTCGTTTCAGAGTGAGTGGCAGACCTCAGTGCCCTTCACTGCAAGCACATGGGCACAAGAATTGTTAGCTCGCCTCAGGGTTTCCTACGGTTTTATTTTTTCTGGAAGACGTGCGTGGAGCAGCAGGAGCACTGCTTGATCTGGGCCCTCCCGGGCAGTCTGCACAGCCCTTCCTGGCACAGCGAGTAGGGGAGCCCCCATCACCCGCCGTGATCGTGGGTGCCCTGAGGTGGTGCGGAGGATGGCGGCAACAGCCATGCGGTCTGCGGAAGGGGAGACGCCGAGCACTCGCCATCTGATGCCAGGCCTCGGTCCCACACGGGGTCAGTGACCTGAGGAAGTCCAGCCACCTCCCGGGCCCATCTCCATGTCTCTAAGATGGGGACAGTGACATTCTGCCTGCTCCAGCAGCACAGTGTGGGCGGCTGTGAGGCCACGTGTGCTCACCTGCGAGAGAGCGCTTTAAACTGCGCTGTCCTGAGAAGGGCAAGGACCGAGACAGGAGAGTGGTTTGTTCACCAGCCAGGGTGGAAGAATGACTCTCAGATGGCCTGGCTCAGGCCGAATGCCCACCCCCAGCCTGTTCCCAAGGCCGGTAGCAGTTGTGGTCTGATCAGCGGGGGCTGAGGGGAGAGAGCAGGGGTCCGGAGGGAGCAGCTCCTTCTCCAGAGCCAGGGCCGCCTCCAGGCCATGCGGGGCTGCGTGGGCCCTGCCGACAGCTGGCACACTGTGACTCCGTCGCAGGTCTGGGCTGGGCTGTCATCGGGGCAGCTGGGCTTGCTCCTGCAGAAACAGGAGGACCCGTGGGACGCTGCCGCGCATCGTGAGGGGGATCGCTTTTCAAAGGAATGTTTCTTGCTGCAAACCCTGTGTCCTCGTCACGGTCCAGAGTGTGTGTGTTCCTTGCGAGGCCTCAGCTCAGACTGTCCTACAGCAGAGCATGAAGCCGAGCTGCCCTGAGTGCCCTGGAGCGGCCACCATGGGTGCCTGGCCTTGTCACAGGCCTCCGACCCTCAGCCACAGCCTCCAGTGGTGGCCTCCGCCAAGGGCGTGCAGGGAGGAGAAAGGGGGTGCTGGCCCTGGCCGGGACAGCCTGAGGCATCCGCAGCGTCCGAGCCCCAGGTGCTGACGCGGCCCAGGGCTCAGTTGGTACACGGTCCTCTGTTATGTTCCCCCTTTCCCTCCCTGTCTCCCCACTCCCCTTTCTGAGCAGGACTTTCTGCCATCAGCTCCCAAATAAACCGTTTCCAGAGGCCCCCCCCTAGACACACACACTGAAGAACCTGAGAAAGCATCTTCCTGTGTTCCAAGTGCAAACAGTGGGCTCCCCGCTGGGTCCCTCATCTTCCCGTCTACACGCTCTCCCTGGCCATTTCTTCGTATCTCAGAGTTTGGGCCAGGAAGTAAATGATAACAATCTTTTCACCCTTGGCCTTCAGAAACCACGGTGAACAGTGTGGGTGCCTCACCTGCCAGTCCTCGTCCCCTCCAGCTGGCCCCCAACCCCGGACTGCAGAGAAGGAGAGCTAAGAGAGGCTCACGTAACCTGGAGGCAGAACCAAGGGACACAGGAATGACACGGCCAGGCATCCACTGTGCTGGGCGCATTGGGGACAGAGCAGATCTGCCATCCGCAGCTCCCGGATTTGGTGGCTCCTGTACCCACAGCTCAGGCAGCACGGCCATGGCTGTTCCTGGAAGTTCAGCGACTCACTGTTGCTGAGAGGGAGCCGGACTGCTAACCCTGTGTGAGCCACAGTTTTCTCACGTGGGACCCCTCGAGAAGCAACGCTAAATTCAGAGTGACTTCGGGGACCGAGTCTCCCAGCTTAGGATCCCTGGAGCTGGGGATATTCATGTGCTCCGTGGGCGTCGAGAGTTTGCACGAAGGGCGAGTCCGGGCTCTGCGTCCCACGACACAAAGGAAGGGGGCACCTCCACTCCTGACCCTCCTAAGAACCCTCCCTCCCCCTCCCCAGCTTCACTCCACTCCTTGCAGGAGTTCTAATCCAGCATCCGCACAGCCAAGGGCAGGGTGAGGGCCCCGCCGCATGGACCAGGAGGGACCAAGGACGGAAGCTGGCACTCCTCTCCGGGGGTCTCAGCCAGCGAGGCCCCGGGTCCTGGCCCCGTCTCCATGGGCAGCAGTCCATCCCGCTCTTGGCACCTGCCTGGCCCTGCCTGGCCCCGGCCTGTGGTTCATCCTGGCTCTCCCTCCTCCCATTGCCAGCGACAGCTCATCTCACTTCCAGGTTACTCAAGTTTGGGGACGTTCTGCCTGTGTCTTCCTAACAGACAGCCTTGCCCTCCACGTTACCAAGCCCCATAAAAGCAGATACATTAAAACAACAATGAGATGTCACCTCACACCTACCAGGACGGCCAAAATCCAGGACACTGACAACACCAAACACTGGCGAGGATACGGACAACAGAAACTCTCACTCCTGGCTGGTGGGAACGCAAAATGGTCCAGCCACTGTGCAAGACAGTTTGATGGTTTCCTACAAAACTAAACATGCTCTTACCAAGTGTTCCAGCAATCAACTCCATTCCTTGGTATTTATTCAAATGAGCTGGAAACATGTCCACACAAATTCTTGCACACGGATGCTCACAGCAGCTTTTCTCATCATTGCCAAGATCTGGAAGCAACCAATACGTCTTCGGTAGCTGAATGGATAAATGAGCTGAGGTTCATCCTACGATGTAATATTAGTCAGAGATAAAAAGAAATGAGCTACTGAGCCATGAAAAGACACGGAGGAACCTTACATAAACCTCACTAAGTGGAAGAGCCAGTCTGAAAAGGCTATACTGCACGATTCCAACTCTGTGACATTCTGGAAAAGGCAAAACGGTGGCGACAGCACAAGGATCAGGCTCAGCGGTTGCTGGAGATGCAGGGGAGGATGAGCAGGCAGAGTGCAGGGGAGGACGAGCAGGCAGGGCGCAGCGGCCTGCAGGGCAGCGACTCTGAGATGCTGTAATGGTGGATGCACGTAATCACACATTTGTCCAAATCCACAGAACGCTCTCCACCAGGGGCGAGCCCAAGTGTGAACTACAGACTTTAGATGAGACGATGTGTGCAGGTTCATCGATTGTAACAAACATACCCCCTGGTGGGGATGTTGACAGAGGGGGAGGCTGTGCATGGGGGGTGGGGCAGGGGGATTATGGGAATCTCTGTACCTCCCCCTCAGTTTTGCTGTGAACCTAAAACTGGTCTAAAAAGAAGATCAGAGCCCGAGGCTTGCACAGACAGCTGTGCTGGGCGCTGCCCTTTCTCTCAGAAGACGCCTGAGCAGCAGTCTGCTGCCGCCCCTCACTTCACAGCCTGAAACAGCGGGGGTGCGCACTGGCACCCCTAACAAGTCCTGAGCAAAGGGCGCACGCGGGGCCCTCCCCACACGGTCAGGCTGAGTGTGGCCTGGCTGCACTTCCGCAAACACGCATGGAAGCAGGCAAATACAGGGATGTCCAGGACATTGGCCAGAGGACACCAGCTGGGCCTCATGGGGGCGGCGTCATTCCTCCCTGCTCATCCCTCTCTGGGTGGTCTCTTCCTTCTCTCCTCTAAGAACCGCCCCGATCCTCAGGCCTCCGACAACAGAACCTCAGCCCTCCCAGCAGGACGAGGTTTCAACCAAGGAGGTGGTGGCCACCAAGAGCCACCAAGAGCCGCTGACCGCGAGGCACCAGGGCTCCCGTCTCTGGCCTCAGGCTGTTGTTGCAGCTGTGACGAGCCTGGAGGAGGGTGTGACCTGGGAAGGGCCACTGACGTTTTTGCTGTTGTCCCTCTTACCTCGGCTCTCACATCCATTAAGAAGGGATGCCCATCTGGGTCCTGGACACCCCAACTTAAAACATCAGCCAGGCTCCCAGGCACGATGGGTCAGAATCCAGGCACGGGGCACAGCAAGGACGCTGGCTCTGCTTCCCAGGGTCTGCGCCCCGAGCAGGGCTCACCCAGACGGCAGGGGGCTGGAGCCCTCTGAGGCTGGAGCCTGGGGTGCGATGACTCCAAGGCTGGGGACCATGGGAGCAGTAAGACCAGAAATGCTCGCACACGGCCTCTCCACATGGTCTGGGAGGGAGCATCCCCAGAGCAGCCGTCCCAGAAGGACCTGGCAGAGCTGCCAGGCCTCTGAGGTCACCTCCTTCCCTTCCACATCACTAGGCTATGGGGTGAGTGGTCACAGACCCACCCGGGATCGAGGGAGGGGACAGAGACCCCGCCTCCCCCTTGGAAGAGTCTCAAAGAAGTTAGGGTCCTGAAATCACTATCCACGAGCTGCCCAACCTGGTCATCCTGCTGCTCCCGCTGCTCCTGGTCATCCCGGCCCAGGCTGGGATGTTTGGGTTTTCACGCAGTTTAACCGAGGTTTCATGACTCCTCAGTCTCAGGGAGGAAGGAGGGAGAGTCGGAGCAAAGCGACGTCATTGCCGTGCTACCCCGCCCCCGACGCTTGAGAAAAACAAGTCTGTCTGCTGAAGAGAACGAAGCATTTCTCCACAGCCCAGTCATCCTCGGGAACGCGCCACAGCTCAGAGGAATTTGTCTCCCACGGGAGGAGTCAGCCAACAGGATCGTAACATGGAATCCACCATCCCACAGCACGTCAAAGATGGGAAGAAAACCTTAACTCCTGGGAGCCCCATCCAAACCTATGTCCCCAGCCCGCAGCACTAAAATGTGGCCGGGGTACCGCCCCGCCCTGGCCAGACCCAAGGTTCACGGCACAGGGTCTGCGCAATAAAGACCTAAGTCACGCCCCGAACGCTGCAGAGACGCAAGGTCCTGCCCAAGATCATTCTTGCAGCTCAAAACAAAGGCACATGCCAGCTGTCGGATTCTGGCTGCAGTGCTCTGTAGCCCCATTTTTCAAAGAACTTCCTAAACTACTCCAGAAAGTTGGGCATTTCTAGCCTCAAAGTCCAGTAGAATCCGTGTGAGTGTGGACAGGTGCCAATGCGCTGACCACAGCACACGCCGGGGCTGCAATGAAGCAGAAGGTGGAAATGCTCCAGCCCCTCCAGGTCTCCACTGAAAACTTCCCTTCTCACCAGAAGATGCACGAAGCAATCACTTACGGTGCCGGAAATCTAATAGCTGTGTTTTAACTCCAAACATACCAGCTTCTAAAAACAGATTTCAGCCAGTTTACAGCATTTGCACGTTTCTCTTCCAGTTGTTTTCTGATTAAAATGCAGTGATGGCTGCTGTCGGTGAGTGTGAACTCTGATGTGCAGGTTGACTCCCGTGGTGCTCGGGGCCATCTGAATCTGAACAGGCTTGTGTCCCTGAGGGGTCACAGGACCCAGAATGACAGGGAGGAGGGAGACCTTAGTACCTCTATGGGTGAGTATGTGAGCACGTACACAAAATATTCCAGAACCTGCCTGTCTTCACTTCAAGTGTGCAAGGTTAATGCTCACGTGGAAACCCCTTCTGACCTTGGTCCTCCTGCGGGGCCTTGATTACTGTCTGCAGTTCCAGACAATCAGATTTCTCCAAGACACAGCCATAGAAAGGACTGGGGTTATACAGAGCTTCCTCTCCCTCATTCTCTTCTGCCAGTTGTGGTTACGGATGAAAACAATTACGCCTACCTGTTCAGGGAGGCTGCCCGGCCAGGACACATTGCGCAAGTCAAAAGGAGGGTGAACACATGCCAGGCCATCCGGCCTGCACAGAAAGCTGACCCGCCTCAGCTCCTAAGTGTGCTTTTTGTCTACACGAGGGAGAAGACGCAAAGAGCTTGGCACTCTCAGCTTTTCCATCCGGAGCATTTGATCTCAGCCCCTTTCCCTCCTTCGTCTTGTGGAAACAAACGACAGGAAACTCAACCCCATGTTGCTGGGGGAAAGGCATCCTTCTCTCCCACTCACTCCGCAACGTCACCAGCTGGACTCTGCAAAGACGGGAAACGCAGAAGTGTACCTGTCCTCCAGGTGCTCACAGGTGTGCACCTGGCTGTGCCTGTGACTTACCAGGATCAGTGTTGTTCCCCTCCGCCGGCCCCAGTCCAACGCAGGTCGGGGAGGGTGTCTGCTCCACACAGTCATTCGGAACCCAGGCTTTTCCTCTCCGGTGGCCCTGTTGCCACCAGGCCCCTCACAGGGGGCCAGCAAACAAGGGACCGTGAATGGAGATGCAGAGGATTCAGGGACCAGACCGCAGAACACGATCCCAAGGCCTCCCCTGCCTGTGGTGGGAGCTGGTGCCCCCAGGGAGAGGGGGACAGGTGAGCATACACACTGTCCGTGTCGCAGTAGTCCAGCTGGCCCCAACCAGGACATGGGAGTCACTTTCCACTGGCCGTTGCTGCAAGCTGCGACCTGCTCTGAGCAGGTCTGATGAGAAACGTGCACAGCTGGACGGCCGTAGCCAGTGCTACGTCTTGTTAGGACTCCAAATCCCATGGCGTCCTTCCCCGTAGCCACTTAGACTCTTTCTGACTACTTTCTTTTTCACGAGTACAAAGTTTTTTCGAACACGTTTAAGCAGAACAGAGCAAAGTTTCAAGCAGGAATATGAACTGCTTTCTCCACAGAAAACAGCTTTTCTATCTCTATGGGTCACTGAGTAACTGAAGCTCCTGTGGCCAGTGTGTGGCCTCCTGCAGACCACATATAAATATTTAAAATTAGTTTCCAGATGTCCAGGCAGACTTGCAGGGCAGCAGCCCCTTTCTTCGCATTTCAGTGCTTTCTGGTTGCAAAAGAAGAAAATTAACGAGCAGCCCGGAACCCCTAGGTCCTGAGCGTGGTGAGGTGCCGTGGGGGCCCACAGGGAGCGTGTGCCATGTGGTGGGTCTCTGGTTCACCTTCAGTTTTATCAGAGCTGAGATAGCCACAGCCAAGAACATTAGAAATCAATACTAACATGGTCAATGGGTGCAACAGATATTTTATTCATAGAGTGAAGAAGATGGCCCGGGTTCCTGGAAGAAGCCTCATTGCACTCAGAGGTCTCCCTCTGCCTGCAGTCTGGGATGCAATGATGCAACAATGGCCTACTTTTACTTCTGGGGACCTGTTCCGGGTGCCGTGGCTGAGTAACAAAACGCCCCAAAACACAGTGACTGAAGACAACAGCAATTTCGCGCTATCGCTCTGGGTTTCTGTGGGGCAATAACTGGGGCCCAGCTCACCTGGGCATCTCTGGCTCCAGGTCCCATGAGCGTCAGTCCGAGGACAATGGCTGGCAAGTTGGTGCTGCTGTTGGCTACTCCTCGGCTGCCTGAATGTCCTCACAGCATGTCAACTGGCCTCCCCCAGAGCCAGCAAACCCAAAGAGGGAGAGAGCGGCCAGGCCTGGCCTCCGTGACCTGCGGTGACCTCAGGGCCTCATAGCATGAACCCTGCACAGTCTGCTGGGGAGGTGGGTTCTGGGGGAGGGAACAGGGACCCTCTCTCAGGGTTGGAGCTGAAAGCAGCACTGTAAGAAGAGCGTGTGGGCCAGGTGGAGGCTCGTGTGACCCCTTTTGGAAGACACGGTCTGCCCCAGGGCCTAGCACCCAATCCTGCTCCTGAGGCTCACAGAAACCTTAAAGAGGAGAAGCAGCTTGGACAGGCGACACTGCCTGGCTCGGCCAGGACGGGGAGGGGTCCACGCTTGGACAGAGGGGTCTGGCTCCAGACCACCCCACCTCCAGCATTCTGCCAGAAAGTGCTCCCCCTCCCCAGGGGTACTTGTTCCTGGTACAGCTCTCTCAGTGAGCCCTGGATGTCAGCCTCACCGAGCACGAGGCCCCAACCAGAGTAACAGGAAACGAGGTCAGTCTGCAAATCGGCATTACGGATGATAGGCGCTGGCCCGGCCTGCAGCTCCTGACCTCTTTCCTCTCCCAGAACCATCACACAGTCAGTCCAGCCTCTCCTCACGGTCAAAGGCCTGAGGCAAATGCTGGATGCATTCAAAGGAAGACTGATACGCAGAGCCTGCTGGAGAGCACAGGCCCGGGGCTGGGTGGGGCAGGTATGAATGACAGTGGCTGTGCCAACAGTGCTGGGGTCCTGCCTTTCTGTCCTGTGACTTGGACGCCTGCCCTCTGTCCTCTCAGACCCGGGACTTCCCCTGCTGGTGAGACCGCCTGAGGATAGGTCTCTGAGCACAGGCCTCCAGGGGCAGGTGGAACAAGACCCAGGATTCCAGGCATGGGGTGGCCAGGACCCCACTCCAGCCCCACCATAAGACAGGGTCATGCTGGCTGTAGGAGCTCCATGGAAGACTTTCTGGGGTCTTGAAAGATAGCAAGGCTGCTGCCAACAGCGTCCTCTCTCTCTCTCTATCTCCCCCATTCCACCAGGCTTTTGGAAATTCTGGGCACTGGGCCATAAGAGGCAGGGGCAACTCATGAAGATCATGAAAGTGCACAGGAGGCCTCCATCTCTGATCCCCACCCCAAGGCACGTCTGGGAGGGAGGGCCGCTTGTGCAGGTAAACATAGATTGAACTGGGACACCTGGAGAAAGACTGGTTTCCACTCTCTTCTAGATGCAATCCCGCCAGCCTCGGGCCCCCCTGACAGGCATCTACTTCCTTTCACTACTTGTTCCAGCACCTAAGCCTGTTGACTGACGGGGGGTGGTGGCCCCCTGTGCTGTCCCTGGGCCGGAAGAGACAGACAGGTTCCTGCTCTGGGCCAGGAGCCATGGGGGTGGGACCCCCCCCCCCCAGAGGGAAGGCTTCAGCCCTGCACTTGAATCCATTGGGGGCAGGTCCCTAGGAGAGAGGCTGGAACCCTGGTGGCCAGTCACACCTTCTCCTTAATGCCCTGTAGATACGCCCTCCTCTGGGATCTAAAGTTAGGGTCCACTTGTGGCTCTATCCCCATTCATCCTGGCAAAGGGAACCCTACCAACACTGCTAGGGAGAGGGCCAGAAATCCAGCCACCGACAGCAGGTCCGGCCAGCGCCTTGCGCAGAGAGCAGCTGAGTCTGAAGAGCAGAAGCAGAAGGGAGATCATGGCCATCAGGACTGCAGATCCCACACCTTCTAGGAAGGCAGCTGACCATGTGGGCGCTATCGTTTCTGGGGCCCCTCCCGGGAGCTCAGGGTGGTGACGATGTGCAGAGCCACCAGGAACAAGTCTGTGCTAAGGCCACCCCCAGCCAGCCAAGCAAAGGCACCCCAGGCCCTGCCCATGCCTGCCCTGTGCCCGCGGTCCCTCCTTCAACCTTTCCCTCCCACACCAGCCACAAGGACCTCTGCTCTGGAGGGGTGCAGAGGGCACAGAAAGGAGAGAGGGGAAGTTAACCACAGGGGCTGTGGGCGAGAGCTCTGGCCCTCGGGATGGATGGTGCCGATGGAGCTCTGCTCCTCCCCGAAGGTGATTTTCCGGCTGCCCCCACTCTGGACAGTAGCTTGGAGAGGTGGAAGTCTGATGCTCCCCATTACCCACAGGCTGCGATGATCAGAGCAAGGGGCCCTGGGGAGCTGCCAACCCGCAAAGGCCAACCAGTGGGTCCTCAGGTGCAAGGAGGGTAGACTGGAGAGCATCTTAGCCATGTGTCCTGGAGACCCAGGCCCCTCCCCAGAGAGCGTGGAGACTGGTATCTCCTGGGCCTTTGCTCTGAGGTTCCTGGGGGAGGAGGGGTCTGCAGCTTCTGTTGAGCAGGGGGAGAAGCAGGGACAGGTGCAACCTGGGGCTCATCCCTCCTTCAGAGCCAGGACAGGATCAGGAAGGCAGGGGAGCCCGGACGGGAAAGTGACTGAGGGGCAGGGACCCAGACCAGCAGCTGCTCTTTCCATGGAACCCTGGAGAAAGCGCGTCAGGCAGCCCACTGGAATGTCAGCCAGCCTGAGGCTCAGGGGCAATTCCCTTTCCCGTTAGGTGGTTCCCACTAGTGCACCCTGCAGAGGCCAGGACTCAGAACATTCAGTACAAATGCAGAGCTACCCGCTCCTCCCTAAAAAAAGACTCCAGCTGCTGGCGCCAGAGCTGCTTGGAAAGCCGGCTCCCCGGGGAAGGAGAGGAGCCTGCACTTGCGAGCACAAGGCTGGCGGGAGCGAGACCCGCTTCCGCGCAGCCGTGGGCAGGACGCGCCTAGGTGGAGTGGGAGGCGATGGCCAGCGTTACAGCGCTGGAGAGGGGCCAGGAGTGTGCTGGGCCAAGCACTGCTGGAGGGAGAGCCGGTGGAGCGAGTGCCCCTGTAGCCACTTCCCCTACAGTTTCTTCTGAAATCCGCCTCCTCTGCCCACAGGGTTCACCCTCCTGGTCCCTGGTCCCGGGGGCAGGTCAGGGGTGCAGGTGCACATCACAGCCATCCTCCCCCATTCCTCAAGGCCTGGCCCGGATGTGGAGGGAAGGGGCAGCCCCCTGGGCCACCGGGCAGAGCAGGACCTGGCCAGTTAGCAGCAGCCCAGTAGACAGGGCTGCAGAGGAAGTTGGCGGGGAGGAGCGGGGGTGGGGGGGTGGACACGACATGCCTTCAGGGGACACGCTGCTGCAGAAAGAGCCAAGAGCTTCTGCGGAGCTAGGAGAAGACAGAGAAAGGGCGGCCGAGGCTCCAGAAAGAAAGCCAAGATAGCTGGAGGCTTCCTGCTCAATGGAGCTCCCGGAAGGTGCTCCCGGAAGGTGCTCCCGGAAGGTGCCTGAGATCCCTCCCAGGACGTCCCCACCTCGCTCCTTCCTTCTACCCATATGTTGAGCCCTGCACCAGGAGCACTTCCTGCTGTTACTGGTGAAAAAGGAGCATTTATAGAGTCCCTCCCCCGACAGGGCCAGCACCGTCCTAAGTACTGTCCCCACATTTTCCTCTTTAATCGGCACAGTAACCCTAGGAGGTAAGCACTGCTCTTACGATCCCCAGTGTGCAGATGGGGAAACTGAGGCACGGACATGTGGCACAGCTTGCCCCAGGCCAGGCAGGGTGCTGGGGGCCTGGCTCCAGAATCTGTGCACTGTGTCCCGTCCGTGCTGCACGGGGTGGTGGTCAGAGACTTCCACACCCACCCGCTGGCCCATTCATTCAGTGCCCAGAGCACTGTCCGCAGGCATCTGCGTGGTCTGAAGGGGAATGCCAGGAGGACGACGCCAAGGGAGAGGTCGTGGTTGGGATGGTGAACCATCGGAAAGTCCTTGGGTGGACCCCAGGCCACGGGCTCCAACTCTGCCAGGGCCGCCACATGGTCTCCAGCACGTGGGTGGGCCCTGGGGGCCTCAGCTCCTCACCATGAGGATGGGACACTGGGGAGGCGAGGCCAGGCTCCCACAGCTCAACTTGCACTAGATTCACTCTGACAGACATTTACCCCAACCTGCGCTTTGCTCAGCCGGTGGCATGTTCTGGACAAGACACGATCCGGCCCCCAGGAGTCTGTGTTCTAGTGAAAGGGGAGCCAGCCATAATCAGAAATCACTGAGAAGAAGCAAGTCTGGAAGGCAGACAGTGACAGGCCGTGAGGAAAGGGGAGCAGAGGGCTGGGGACAGGCGCAGGCCTCCCAGGAACCGGTGTCACTGAGAAGGTGAGATTTGAACCAAGACAGGAAGACCCTCAGGAAGTGGCCCAGGGACCAAGGGGGGTGGGGCAAGGAGGGGACAGAGCAGGGGGCGGGTGTCTACCAGGCAGCGCCCGGGGACCAGCTCTCGGCTCGAGGCTCCTCGTGTTCTCTGGCAGTCCCCGCCGCCCTCAGAGGTTTCCGTGAGTCACCTGCGGTTTCATTGTTGGAATCAGAGCTCAGACAGCAAAGCACAGGCCACGGAATGGAGAGGCACAAAGGGAAGCCACACCTGCCTGCAGATCTCCATGCAGACCTGGCCTCTTGTCCCCGTCCCCCAGAAGCCGCCCGGGTGCCCAGCCGCCTGTAGGCTGTGGTTCCTGATGGGCTTGAAGTCACGACCCTGGTGCCAGTTGAGGTTTAGAGGGTGACACCTCCGCACGCCTTTGGTGCCTACAGCAAACGCACGAAGCCCAGGCCTACAACAGGGAGGGGTGGGGAGCATGGAGAACTGGAGGCCACTTGCCCCCAAAAGGCATTGCACTGACCAGGCTTGAAACACAGGAGCTGACTTTTAAACTGGCCTGGGAGCTGAGTCATGCTCCCTGCCCCCCGAGGCTTCTAGCTTGGGGGAGGAACAGTCTCAATCTAGCTCAACTCTACTGCGGCAGCTGAGAGATGACAGGCAGCGACAGGGCCAAGGGCAGCATGAGTCCAGGTCCGCCGGTTCACGGGGAGGGGGGCTTCCTGCGGAGGGGCAGCCCCGGCTGAGGGTCCTGTGCTAATCTGTGAGAGGATGGGCTGACTCACGACTCCGCGTCAGAGGATGGTCATGGCCATGGCTGCCTTGGGAATCCCTAGAGGAGCTCCTGGTTTCCCCCTGGTCCTCCTGGCACAGCATGACAGACCCTGTGGTCAGGACCATGTTTCGATAGCCCCACTGCTGGCAGCTCGAGATCACACCACGGGGTGCTCTGCAGGAGAAACGCCGCAGCTTCCCAGGCCCCTCCTTGCAACTGAAGATCTGCGGAGCACAGACATCTGCCTCACCTCACCAAGGGCCCTCACAGCCACCCATCACAGCCCCCGGCAGCCCGGGGCCCAACGGACACAGGAAAGGAAGGAAGCCCAAAGCTGGCTCGTGGAGATCCCCCCGCCATGTGGGGAGAGCCAGGACCAGCCCCTGACAGCCCTGTCCACTCACAGCACAGGGTCAGCCCCAGCTTCAACAGAGCCGGAAGGGAGAGAGGACACGTGTCTGCAGGTGCAGAGCCGACCTCTCCATGTTCCTTAGGACTCGAGGACTCGAGAAAGTATTTTTACTGTATTCTTAGGTGTTGGGGAAAGGCCCTCATACCCTTTGCGATTGTAACTTGGCCCCCTGCCCCTGACAAACAGGAGAACCTAGCGAGCGGGCCGCACAGGCTTGAAGTCAGTACAGAAATCCCTGCTGTGCTGTGAAGCGGCATGCAGGCTACCTTCAGCCTGTGTCTAAGTGACCTTGCAGCCCTCACCTCATGGCGGCAGACACCAGCAGGACGAATCAGCGACAGAGATAGCCAGCCCCTCGCTCTCACGTTCCCAGCCGCGTTTCTCAGAGATTGGGGGAAAGCCATGACCCTGGTCCCTGCCTCCCTCCGCACATGGATAACACCACATCACAAGCCTTGTCTGACGGATAACCAGAAAGGTCTCGTTACCGTTGAAGTAGCTGACTACCAGAGGCACAGACACTGCTTTGTTGAAGGTATGTAAACTGTGTCAGACCTGCAGACCTCGGAGCGGTTCCTCAGAATACACTGTCGGACTGTTTCCCGGGACTTGAGTTCCTCACCTTGATTATGGAATAAACTCCTTTAATTAACCTTTGCCCAGACTCTTTATTTCAGTCTACACCTTAAATGAATAGTATCTGGTACAACCCGGGGATTAAAAAATTCTAGCTCAGGGATTTACTTAGATGAAGGGAGCTAACCAGTGGAAAACTAGCAGTCAGACAGCTGGCTGGCAGGAGACAGCCTGCAGCTCAGAGAGAAGCCCACTGGTTTCTGGAGCCCCACAGGCTGTGTGCCAGAGGAGGTCTCTCCCCAAGGAGCCAGGAGCCCTCCTCAGCCTCCTGGAGAAGGTGGGATCTCCAGGGCAGGGCTGGGCCCTCCCCCCCTAGCACAGGGAGGACTTTGTCAAACATCTGCGGGAGGAGAGAAAGGCCATGGCGGTTCCACTCTCGAAAAGCTGACAGAAGAAGTCAAGCCACTTCCACGCGATCCGGCAGGAGTTTTGAAGCTCCAGTGCGGTGTTGGGGTTTCACAAAGCAATGAGAGAGGGCCAGGACCGGAGGGGAGGGAGAGCGAATCCATCAGCATCCTGTTGTTTGTATTTCTTTCATTCCTGGTCTAAAATTTGTGTCGCTTGCTGTCTGTGGTCATCAGAGATTCATCGGTTGTTGATTTTCAAGGAAGCCCACAGGAGGACAGGGAGGCGCGTTGGCTTTCTCCAACCTGGCGAGTTGGATCAAAGAAAATCTGAGTCGCCCCCCTCGCCGTGCCCCCAGCGGGGCACAGCTCACCTTTGGGCAGCTCGAGCGCATTTCAGTACGGCGACACAGCCACTGGGAGAACAGTCTGTGCAGAGCATGGGTCGCACACAGCCTAGCCTGTACATTGACGGCAACTGGTTAATTTGTCCGGGGTTAGCTGTCACCCTCTACATTGCCACCCGGCAGAGAATGCAGGTGGGCCAATATTAGCAACTGAGCTGTGACCAGCTTTCGGAACTCCCCTGGGCACACGTGGTCAGGGCCTCCAATGGTGCTGTGGAGGGATGCAAGCCATGGCCTGGACCCTAAAATGCTTGGCACTGATCAAAGTCCCAGAACCTTCCTGATGGTGATTTTTTAAAAAACACTGCCCACCAGGACTAGATCCCTCCCACCTCCAGGAGGTCTGCTGGCCTGGCTGCTGTTGGTCTGGCTCCTCCAGGCTGGCCACAGAGGAGAAGCACAGCTGAGACCCCGTGGCCAGACACGGCCACTCTCAGTCTGGCAGGAGCCACCTGCAGTTTATGGGGCGTCCTACCCCAAAACAGCAGGTATACTGGATGTCTAGGTGAGACTCACACTCTGAGAGGGCCGTGTCCTTGGTGGCCTGCACAGGGCCACTTGGATTGCCTCTCCCCAGCCAGCCCAGACCAGCTCTGCTCCTCCCACTCCTGCAGAGGGCTCTGGTACCCTGCTTGTCCGTACAGAACCGACCCAAGACGGCCCCCACTCAGCTTGCTTTTCCGCAGAGGTTGTGTGATGGTTAATTGTATGTGTCCACCTGACTGGGCTAAACGTTGCCCAGAGAGCTGGAAAAGAGTATTTCTGGGTGTGTCTGTGAGGGCGTTTCAGAAGAGAGTAGCACCTCATTCAGTGGGCTGATAAAGAGACCCGTCCTCACCTAAGTGGGTGGGCCTCATCCAACCCACTGAGGGTCTGAATGGACCAAAAGGGCCGAGGAGGGAGACTTTGCTCTCTCTCCTGCGAGCTAGGACGTCCACCTTCTCCTGCCCCCGACATCGGAGCTCCTGGTCCTCAGGCCTTTGGACTCAGACTGAATTATTCCACGGGCTCTCCTGGGTCCCCAGCTTGCAGGCGGCAGATGTGGCACTTCAGCCTCCGTAGCTGCGTGAGCCAATCCCTAACACAGTTCTCCTCTTACGTATTCCTGCACGTCCATCCTGGTGGTTGTGTCTCTGGGGAGCCGTGACTAATGCAAGTTGTACCCATTTTCAACGTGGTACCATCTGAAATTCGACCTCAGCCACTTCCCCCACTTGCCTCCCTCCCACAATAAATGGTAACAAAGGGAAAATTTCTATTCTGGGCTGAGATGCGAAAGGGAGAGCTACCCCCCTGGGCGTGTGTAAATTTACCGACTTCATTCTATTCAGAACAAGCCAAGCATCGGATGGCAACGGCAGAGGGCACAGCTTTAACGGGAAGCGAAGGCGGGGCAGGAGGGCTTCTCAACTGGCAGTTGTGGGGTTTGGATATTTTACAGCTTTTGGAGAAACACTGGCTGGAAAGCCTGTTGCTGCCTTGGTAAGCGGCTCCGTGGCCTGGCTTTCTCTGTGGGGTGCGATTCGCTCCAGTTGTGAATATTGTTCCCAGGTTTTGCTCAGAAACGCCCTGTGCTGTGTCTTGTGATCTTCAGTATGCGTTCAAAGGAAGCTTTGCTCCTGGATTTCAAACCCGTTGTTGACTTTCTGCTGACTTTAGGTCCTATCTTCACTCAGTGTGGGCTGGGCGAATACTTGCACATTTCCTCACACATATACGCAGAGATAGACAGATAGATGGAAGAGTAGATGGATAGATAGATAGATTATATTGTTATTATTTTGCTGCTGGTCTATTTTAACTTATGATTCAATCCACTTCTTCCTCCTGGAAATGGTGGAAGAGACAAACAGGAAGACAACTGCGATGTCCACTTACCTTGATAAGCAGAGTGTAGGATCCAGAAGATTGGATATAACAGCATTTAATTCTGTCCTGGAGATTTAAAAAAAAAAAACTCATGCGTCCACAGCAGAAACAAAGAGGGCAGAAAAATGAGAGAAATCAGCAGGTCATGCTGCTAAGAGGACTTGGAACCTGCCTGGGTGTAGAAGAGAGACCTTCTAAAACAGCCTCCCCTGCGTCAGGTGGGGGCCTGGGGCTTCATCCAGGCAATCAGCTCTGCCTCTGAGTCAGGTGAGCTCTCCAGGCCTCACTACGCAGAGGGCAAGACAGGCCTGGGTGTTGCTGAGCGTCTGGAGGGGAGGAGGGGGCTGGGGTCAGGGAGACCCTCCACCATGCCCTCCCCAGGGGGCTTCACTCAGGAGTAGAGGCACTGTTCACCGTCCTCAGGGTCCTGCTTCATCAGACCCAGGCAGAGGGTGTCTCTCATCTCCAGAAGCCGACTCGGAGGCAGGCACCCAATGTGGACTGTCTGCACACGGGGAACCCGGAGCCACGGGAGGGGACATGCTGGGGAGGCAAGGCGGGAGGAAGCCAGTGACGGGCGTCTTGTCCAGCAAGTCACACTTCGGGTAGCTGGAGCTCGTCCTGCTGGGAGCTCTGGAGGGTGTGTAGACACTGCCTTGGGATGGTCTGTGCAGGAGTCAGGATTTACCCGCCAATGCCCAGCTCCCGTTGACTGCAGGCTGCTCTCAGGAGCAGGCGTCTCCAGAACAGTCACACGGCCAGTACACTTCCGCTGGAGAGAGGGAGCCTACGAGTCTGTAGGTGAGTGCCCAGGAGGCGCAGGCGGAGGTGTCACCTGAAGCATACGCACCGGAGTCAACCTGCAGCCTGGTGCTCCTCCACCGCGTGACGGGCTCGGCAGTGCCTCTCGCAGAGCCCTCACGCGTGAGAGCCCTACATCCCCACTGCTCGGAGAGCTGCCTATAGGGCGTCTCAGCTGAGCCCTCTCCAGGGGCAGCCCCCTCGCAGCAGCCTGCTCCTCGTGCCTGGCAGGGCTGGCGGTAGCCTCAGGGGTTTGCACTGAGTCTCCATGCCCTGCTTTGGCCAACCCTACTGCCCTCCGCCCCTTCTACAGCATTAGTCCCACGGGCATCCAGGAATCTCCTCCCCGGAGCAGGTTTCCTGGGATGTGACCTGCAAGGTACCCATTCGTCCTTCGTGCAGAGTATTTCTCTTCTCGCGAGCTCTGATAAGAGCCAGAGTCCGCAGCCTTTCTGAGGCAGAAGTTTACAAAACCTTTAGTCAAATGTCACATGGGATCAATGCGGACTCAGTGCTCTCAAGGTGTGCCAGGGTCCTGCTTGCCAGTCCCGAAAGGCTCTCACAGAAAGCATCCCGTTTTCTTATAAATCAGGAAGATTTCCCTCTCTACGAGCTGCTAGGAAGTCCATGCAGTCTTGGATGTCAGCCAGCTCAGCTTGGGAAAGCTCTGCAGCCCCGCCCAGGGGGCCGCTGAAGCCCTGCTCCCTCCACGTGATTTCCAGGCCTGGCCTCATAAAGACCTTACGAGCAAATGCCAGCGCTGTCCGTTATAAACAAGAGCTCACATTCCGAGCGAACAGGGAGTCCAGCGCGTCCGAGGCTGGAGGTTCAATCAGGACTCTCACCAGACTTGCTCATTCCCAGACTCCTCGGTGCCGTTCAGGGCACGGGACAAAGTCACACTGGGAAGACATTGTGAGGGCTCAGGAAGCCCCCAAGATACTGGAAGCCCAGCCTGGCAGCCCTGGGGTGCACTGAAAGATGCTGGCTCATTAGCTGTGCCCCAGCCCCCAGGAAGGTGACCAAGAAGGCCAGCCAGGCCAGGATGCAGGGCTGAGGGCTGTACCCATTGAAGTGTGCCCTATCGGACGGAGTGTAGCCTGGGACAGCCCAGAGACAGCGACTCTTATTCCGTCACTTCAAGGGCCTTGTGGGATCATAGCAAACCTTCCCTGTGAGCTCCAGGCTTGAAGTCCTGCTTACTTTGGAAGGAAAAGAGAAGGGGCCTGCAGAAAGCGTCCAGCCGTGGCAGGGAGAGCCCTCCTCCTGGGCTGTAATTTTGTAATTCTTATTCATCTAGTTTGGGGTGAATGTTCCCCAAACTTAGAAAGATGTTAAAATTTGCGGATATTGATGGAGGAAAGGCAGCTACAAGGGACTGTTTACATGGCCTGTCCTTCCCTTGGCAAGGATACTGACACTGCCTACACGTAGGCTGGCGCCACCCTGACCTGACTGCACAGCAGCATCGTCAGTTGCCAGAAGGAGCAGGTCCTCCCGTGCACAGCCCAGCCCCGTGGCTCATTTCCCAGATCCAGGGGACACCAGAAGTTGCTTAGCAGGACACTCACATCGGAGGACATGGCTCCTGGCTGGGCACATGCCCCTTTCACTGCAGCCGGCTAGATGGTTGGTCCTCTCAGATTAGCTCAGGAGAGCAGGGAGGTCTTAGTGGACCACAGCAATCTTGTCTCCGGGGTCCCATGCATTGGGCGGGGCTCGCCTCCATGGGACACCCTCAGAGCCTCATTTTCAGGACAGTGTGGAGTTTGCCAGTACTTCAGAGAACCTTTTCTTTCCAGCAAGACACTGTGCCTGTAATCTGGGGCAGTGTCACCAAGTAAAAAGCCATCTCTGCAGACTGGGCACAGGAACCAGCAAGTTAAATCTTCTTCAAAGAGGCACACGCAGCCTGGCCACCCAAGGATGCTCTGTGCATGCAATGAATAAACGAAACAGCGACACAAATGTAAATGCCCCAAACTACCTCCAAACAGCCCTGCATTAGAAAGAAGGTCACTGAGAGACCATTTCAGGGCTTCCTCACCAAACGCCGGTTGTTTCAGCCCCTGCTCAGCCTGACCTCGGTGTTGGCCCGGCCTCAGGAAAGCATTCACCTTGAGTCCTTTCCACCACATTAAACTTCACCTGCTGTGGCTTGTTACCTTATGTGCTCTTTCTACACCAAGCAATTGTCCAGTTCTCAGTGGACACTGATGGGTGTCCTACAATTTAATTCAATTCTGACATGACCTACCTAGAGATAGCAACAGATCCCACAGGTTAAAGGCTCAGTCCCACAAGACTGCTCTCCCCACCCCCTCTTCAGATGCCAGTTGCAAGTCCAGGCTGTCACCTGTGCTTCTGACCAACTGCCTGTACATCCCTTGAACATGCCCCAAGCCTCCTGCCCAGGGCCTTTGCACACACTGTTCCTTCTGTCTGGGATAAACTTGCACACGCACATCACCTAGATCCCTCCCACTGGTCTTTGGGCTCGCAGTCCAGTATCCCCTCCTAAGGACATGTGTTCTTGCACTACTGGACTCGTCACACTGTAATTACATGGGTACTTCTGTGGTCACATGACTAGTGTGTGATTCTCTGCCCCACGAGTCCATTCCTCCAAGGGCAGGATCTGCACCTGGGGTGTCTGTGACCTCTAGCATGGCTCCTGGCATGCAGTTGGCATGCAAAACATGTTGGGTGAGTAACATAATGCCAGGGGCACCTTAACTGAAGCCCCAAAGCTGCGCTATGGCCTGACGGCTCCCTGATGCGCCCCCACTCTGCTGACCCCACAGGACTGCACATTCCTGAAGGCCAGGCCCACAGCATCCGGGCACCCATAGGGGTTCTCCACCACTCCACAAGGCGAGGGCAGTTTCCCGTCCGGGATCCTGAGGTTCTGAGTGGACCTCATCAAATTCTCTCTATTCCCCTGGTGAGTTCTGATGTCCCGTGGGCTCCTTAGATGCCAAGCCAGAGCTGAGATGTTGGGACCACTTCTCCACTTCTCAGAGAGGCTCTGCTGACCCGGAAATCACAGCCGGTCACCGCAGGTGTGCCCACACCTGCCTGAGCACCGTGTCCCCGGATCTTCAGAAGGGGTGTGAGCAAGCTGAGACACCGACCCTGGCAGCACAGCCACGATGTACCATCACCCACAGAGCCCTGCAGGAACTTCCGTGAGCCCCAGCCCGACAGACTGAGCCCCAGGAATCACCCACGGGAAACAGCAGCCACCCACGAAAAGCACAAACACCCCAGCGACCTGCATCCTCCTACTTCGTGACCTGGAGCAGTGCAGCCTCTGGGGTCTCCATCTCTGGGGGTCTCCCATGGGACTCTGACTCAGGGCTGCTCCAGGAGCTTCCCAGAGGCCACTCCTTTCCTCTGAGGCCAACAGGCAGGGTGAGAGTTTCAGCCCACATTTGCTGAAACTGCCGGAGGAAATGGCACCTGCGGGCACAGTGGGGACCTGGGTTAGTCCTGCCCTTCAAGGAGTCACATGGACACTACAGGAGGAGTGTGCCCACTGGAAGACAGATGCATCATGGCAGGTCCAGGCTGGAGGCCACGTGGGCAGCAGGGCCCCCCAGGACCGGCCCAGCAGTTCGGTCAGTGCCAGAAAGATCCACAAGGGGCTGGGCCCAGATGTGACCGGGAAGACCATTCCAGGAGCATGGTCCTGCCCTGACTGAGGGATGCACCTCTGCCCACTGCAGAGACCCTGGAGGAGGGTGTGGAGCCCAGCACGTCTCTGTGTGGCCATCTGCAAACAGACTAGCTCACCAGGAGACCACAGGCCCCGCACACACACACAAGGAACCCGGTGCCCCTGCTCAAGGACATTGAGACCTGCAGGATGGCAACAGTAGAACAAAACCAAGCTTGGGGACCTGTGTGTTTGCGCAGGCTGTGCGCCCGGAAGCCGGGCCTGGGTGCGCGTGGTGCAGTTGACTTCTCGAGCAGCTCCCGTATGAGGGCACCGCGGCCTTGTTCGTGTGGACTGGCACAGTGAGGAGTGCTCCACCCCCTTGCTCACATTGTGGGCGGTCTTCCTGGAATCTCTCATGATAAGAAAGGGCCCATCAGGAATGCCAAAGGGGGCTTTGGAAGAAAAGGAATTGTGTCTGGGAGGGCTGGACAAACCCGGAAGGGACCATCACAGCCTCACTGCTCAGAGTGTGGCCCCCAGAGAAGCAGCACTGGCTACAGAGGCTGACACAGGACCCAGGAGAACCTGTCCCTGGACGACCTGCCCCAGGACAACTGCCCTGGACAGCCTGCCCCAGGATGACCTGCCTCAGGACAACTGCCCTGGACAGCCTGCCCCAGGATGACCTGCCCCAGGAGCCCCCAGCCCGGGGGAACCTGCGCTTTAGCGAGATCCTGGGACCTGGCCGAGCTCAGCTCTTCTGACCCTTCAGTGGCCTCAGCTCTGCATCATTGGCATGCCCTGGAGAGCCTGTCAGAATACCCTGCCTCAGCTGGCACGTCCACACTCCAGTCCAGGAGGGAGGGCCTGTCTATACCTCCCCATGAGCCTTCGATGCCTCTACAGCCCTGGCCCGGGAACTCTTCAGTCCTGGACCCCCAGCTCTCCCCACCATCCTCACCGCAGGTCTCTGCTCGAGAGTCTGAGGTTTCAGAACGAAGGACACTCTGTCCCAAAATTGAGCCCGTCCCTCTGCTCCGCATTTGCACGGAGGTGAACTTGATGGGCCGAAGAGCACACTTGCAGCAGCTCCAAACCGGGGGGCTCGCTGCTCTTTCCCCTCTAAGGAGCCTCATAAACATGCCACGGTCCAGCAGTGGCCTGGCCTGAGGGCCTGGCATGAGCGCTGTCTGTGACGAAGCCACCAGGGCTTGAAGAGCAGCAGGGCCACGGTGGGTCATCAGCTGGGCCTCCCCCCAACGCTGGACTGGGCGCAGCTTTGCGTCCACTGACAGAGGCTGCAGCTGAATGTTGAGGAAGTACATGCTAGCAAAAGGTTTGACTGTCTAATGGTGAATAAACCCTGTGACAGAGTGAAAGGATAAGACAGAAGAGCTAGCATTTGCCTTACACTAAAACATCCATTATTGACAACCCTAAAAAAAGTCAATTTATTATCCCATTGCTACGTGCCCCATTTCAACAAGAGTGGACATGCTCTGTGAAGGGAGAAAGCCGTGTGGAATCCACGGTGCTCAGGCTCCACTGGCCGGGCGGGCCAATGTCCTTCCAGGAGTCACTATGTCAACCCCGGGCACCAAGGGTGGAGGTGTCCGTCGTTCTGAACGCCTCATCCCGGCTTCCATGGCCTGGTGACCTCATGGCCGCCTCCCATGCCACGTGCCTTCACCTACAGGCCTGACTGCTATCACAGCCACTTGGCCTTCTCAGCGACAATGACCGAGGTGTTGGTGATAAAGTAAGCGTGTCACCGCCCCATTCTGCACCTTGATGCAGAAGAGTGTGCCTGGGGCAGGCGGCCCCTGAGGGCTCTCCTGCAGTGTCTGCCTCCCGTCCAGCTCTCCACTGGGAGACCATGCCCCTCTGCTCTTCCTGGCCCATCCCGAGGGCCTCCTGTCCACCCCGGACCGCAGCTTTTCGTGGACAAGACAGACCCTCAGCTGCTTGAGGTCAGGAGCCCGGCGGACCAACCTCAGAACCCCACACTGCCCCACCCAGTCCCTCCTCTGGACAGGAGGTCCCGATACGTGTGCAGGGTGACTGCACCCACCCTCAACACCTCTCAGACGGATCCCCAGGACAGAAGTCTGCATCCTCCTCGAGAGAAAATAAATCCCAAGGAGAGCTACCTCAAAGCCAGCAGGGCCTCTTCTGTCCACTCCAGAATGTTCCACGGGAGGCATCCATGTTGCAGGCACTGCTAAGGGGAAAGCAAGCTCATCCTAAAGGGCTTTAACCGGACGGCCCACACCTGGCAGGCAGATGCACACGGGCCAACGTCCCCCAGGGCCCCTGTCCATGCTGTCTTCCTCTTCTGCAGCCCTCCTGGAGCCTTCTCCGGACTCCTAGGGGAGGTGACACTCAGATTTATCCCTCTCAGCCTGTGAAACTTTCCAGAACAGTCCATGAAACAAAAAGACAGAATGCGATGGCTGTATGGTCCACTTGGGTTTTGTCTTTTGTCTCCCTAATTATTTGGGGACAGACAGGTCATGCGTGCTGGGTTCCGGATGAGCCCCCACAGAGCATGCTCAGCCCCCGCCCACAGGGCTCGCAAGCTTGGACGAGAGGACATGCCACAGAAGGGGCCGTCGAGAACCATGTCATGACACACCCATAGGTGGGCTCACACCCTCTCTCTCCAAGTGCACACGGAAGTCACGGAAAATCAGAGACGAGCCACTGGAGAGCTTGGGATCCCGTGCAGGGTAGAGATTAGGACTGGGTACCCGCGTCCCCGCTCTTGGCCATCCGCAACTCTGTGCCTTGAATTCTGTTCTCTTGAGCAAGGCACCCGGGGACACAGCACCCACGCCTTTTCTCCACCTGCCAAGGCTGCCCTCCAAGGAGAGTCGGGATGAGGGCTCTGCACATTCCCTCTGCTGTGTCGGCTCCCCCCGCTCGGGTCCCCCAAACCAGCTAATGCCCTCTGATAACTCATGTTCCTGGTGGGTGGTGGCCCTCGGGAGGCTCAGCCAAGCAGTGCCGGTTTTCAGAGGACGGCAGGCTCTGGGAGAAGGGCAGGCTGGGAGGCAGAGCAGCCCTGGCTCCACCAAGGCTGTGCGGCACACTTTGTTCAGACCGAATCACAGCTATTAGGCTGCATAATTGACCTTCAGAGGGAAGTCATCGCTGCGAGAGAGACAAAGGGCACTCGCTGCCTCCTGGCCGCCAACCAGCTGGCCCGCGGGCGCCAAGGGCTTCTCATGTGGGCAGCAACCTCCCCGGCCCACCGGGGCCCTGGTGTTTCCCCTCCCAGGTAGCCTGTGCATGGAGCGTGTGCATGTGTCCCCAAACTGAGCAAAGTGACCAGGGCCTGGGCAAGTCACTCCTGGGGGACCCAGCCTGACAGCAGCCAGGAATCTAAGGGGCCTCACTTGCTTTTCCCATGCTTTCCCATCGGCTGGAGAGGGATCCCACCAGCAGCCTCCTGCCCTCCTCTTGGCCCCTGGAGCCTAACAGAAAGATCGGGAATGCAGGCAGGTGTGCATCTTACATGCCCAGAAAGAAGGTAGGGAAGCCTGCGAGCCGTGTTTACAGGGATCCAGAACAATACAGCACACAACCACCAACTGGAGACCAAAATAATGTGTCCCGGAGGTCCTCCCACAGAGGGCTGGGGCTGCAGCGTCTGGCCACCACCCAGCCCCGGGCCATGACCTGGGCGGTGTGAGGACAAGGGCAGGTCACCTGAGTCACCCAGGGAGCTCACCCTGGTTCTGGCCTTCGTCTCGATCGGATAATTTCTCTCCCTCTCCTCTGGCTCCCTGGTTCCTGCAGATATCCGAGAAGTTCAGCTTTCGGTACATGATTCCTGGCAAAGCGTGAAATCAGATCTTCCAGACCAGCTTTAGAAGGGCCACGAAGCTGTGCCCCAGGAATCTCCCCAAGGCCTGGAGTCGTCCACTGGCAGTGCAGCCGGGGGCGGGCACGGCTCCCTGCATTCCTCCACAGCCTCCAGGACCCCAGAGGGAAGAGCGGACTGACCTCTGGGCTCACGGCGAGGAGCACCGAGTCAGGGTGTCCACCGGGGGCTCTGATGAGGAAGATGTCTTTGTTTCCCCGAGAAGCGAGGGGTGTGAGGCCCAGGTCACTGCCCTCCTGCTCTGTTCAGAATGCCCCCACCCCGGGACGCTGGGAGCGTCCAGGGTGAGCGTGCACCAGGGCGACACTGCTCACTCCAGTGCCAGCACTCCATGGGAAGGGTTGCCTCACGCTCCAACAACAAATCTGGACGTATAGGTCATGTCAGTTGCTCCCTGGCTGATGGCACACCAGCTTTGCAAGCCGGCTCGTAACTACAGAGCAATTTCATCCACGTATCTGAGGAGCGTTCACTCTTTGCCACAAAGACAGTGGGAGACCCTATGACAACCTGGGGACTGTCTCTCCTCTTGTTTTCCAATTAAAAAAAAAAGATAGCTCGCCACGTACCAAAAAAGCTTTAATCCCACAGAAGCCGTCCCTGGAGTTCCCAGCCGGCCTCCTCGTCCCCCAGACAGGCCTTCTCCGCTCCCTGAGTTTATCCCCACCAACCCCTGCAGACCCTGTTCCCACGAAACCTCCCACACTGGCCGTGCTAAGAAACCCACGTTCCCCTGATAGTGCATGATGGGGACAGACAGTCGTACAGAACAGCTCCCAGGGCCCCGGCCCCTGAAAAGTGGTCCCTGGGTGGTCAGAACAGAACGCACAAATGGGAAAGGGGACCGAGGCGAGGCTGCCTCAGGGGGGCGTCAGCGTGATGACCACAGAGACATGACTTCAAAGGGATGGGGGGACCTGGGTGAGGCCACAGGTGCAGGTTTGCTGTGCGGTAGAAAAGCAGCATCGTTCACTCCCAGGAGGGGTGAAGGAGCCCCCATCTCCAGGGCGTGCACCGCGAGTGAGCTCCTGTGGGGCACCCTCCCAGAACTCTGCTCCGTCAGTCTCTGCAGCGACCCCACAAGAGTGGTCTGAGCAGGCTCAGTGACGGAAGAGGAAACCAGGAGAGGCTGCAGCCCAGGATCAGTTAGCCAGTTCGGCCCTGGTGGGGGGGCAGGGAGTGGGGGTGCACAGGCCAGGGTTCTGCCCTCCAGCAGATGTGACCCGGAGCGCCAGATGCCCTCTCCGTGTGAGGGCAGACCCCAGCCAGAGAGGTTCTTCCTGTCCCACTCAGCCAGCCCTGGAGAGCTAACCCTGCTCCCTGCAGACAGGCTAACTAACAGCAGCCGCCTTGCTGGGGCCGGAGCTTCAGCAGCCAGACGCCTGGGCAGCACGGGCTCTGGAATCTGCTCTCTGCGCCAGCTCCTGGCCCCAGGCGAGCGAGACCGGCTCCCAGAGAAGCCTGAGAGCTCAGTTCTCCTTCCCTAATCGGGAAGCTGTGCAAGGCTGAGCCCGAGCACAGAAGCCACCAAGCTGCAGCTCGGAACAGAACGTCCTGTGCCCCGGCCGGCCAGCCAGCGTCACCTCACCCCGTTTTCCAGAAGTCACAATGTTCCCACAATGTAACGTTTAGTGGAAACCAAGCGTTCTGGCCATTACTTTTCCTGCACTAGCTTGTTTGTTTGAAGTAATTTGCAGGCCTGACAAAACAAAAATGATAAGGCAGGTGCCAGGGACAGAGAATGCTCATAGGGAAAGAGGTTTGTTGAGTGGTTACCCTGCCGAAGAAGGCAAGGATCTCTTGGATCCTTCAGCTTTGAAACGAGATGATCTCCGTGCATGTTACGGGATGGGGTCAGCCTCCACGGGAAGGAGAAGGAAAAGGCTGTGAGCACCTGGAATGTCGTGCAGCACGTGGCTCGATGGTGACAGCGTCAGAGGGGGACAAGAGTGCAGGACTATCCCTGGGTAATGCCCAGGCATTCTTGGAAAGTGCAGCCTGGGAGAAAAAATAACACAGAGAGAAACACTGTCTGTTTACTTTCTGGTGCTTTCTATCTTAAAAACAAACTGGCAGGTGTGTTTGAAAAGCTCACGCTGGACGTGGCCACGCCATCGAGCCTGGGGTTCGTGTCCATCTCTGTGAAAGGTTAAAGCAGCAACCTTTTCTTTCCCTCATCCTTGGCTGTGAGATTGGCAAAGCCAACCCTGCTGTCCTGATGTAATAGCTGGAGGATCCAGCAAGATTGAGAGATCGAGCCTCCCAAGAGATGGCCATGGAAACGTGTGTGTGTTTGCGTATGTGTATATGCGTGTGTGTGTGTATGTGTGTGCATGCATGGGTGTGGATGTGTGTGTGTGTTTGTATTGGAGGAAGCTGCTAATAGAATAGGTTATCATGGGACCATCAACAATTGGAATCCTGAACCTGGCAGACTCAAAGAGCCCACTGGCTTCAATCCTTTGTTTACAATCAAAAATGCCTCTGGCCTCTTGCTAGAGCAGCTAAGTAACTGAGGCAGAGACTGCCCACAACCCACCCCAAGTTCAGATTCAGAGTCAAACAGTGCATTGGGCACCTCTGAGCCCATGGGCCCTGTGTGAGGTCAGAGCTTATTAAAATATGGACAATAATGCTCACAGGCGTACCGAGGGTCCTGAGGCCACAGCTGGTAAGTGGTGGAGGGTCAGGAATTCAATCCTAGCTCAGAGCTCTGGCCCCACCTAATATCATGCCAGGGGCCGGCGACCAGCTCCTGCCTCATTGTGTGGCTGGCATCCCTCTGCTTTCTCCACGGCCACCTCCCCAGGGTCTAATCAACCCACAGAGGAGAACAACCCCTCTCCTGCCAGGGCTGAGCTGGAACTGGAGCGCTGTGGGCCGTTGTGTGTTGGACGAAAAAGGAAACTCCCATTCGGAGTACCTTCTGGATTAACCCCCAGCCCTGTGGGCGAGCAGTGAGGCACGCCCTCAGAGCTCAGAGCGTGTTCCACGGACCAGCAGCAGCCATGGCCCCAACTTCCAAATCTGCATGAGACCCCAGGGGATGGGTGGCATTTAGACAGACTTCTCTCCAAGGGTCAAGAAGACCCACCAGCCAGAGCCTGGATCACATGGCAAGAATGACCCCGGGAGACCACCCACCTGGGGGTGCCCCTGCCTTCCTCTCCTCACCTTCCTCCCCAGCCCCAGAGGCAGCCCTGCAGACCCAGGCTTGCTCTCTGCCCCCTCTGATCCCTCTCGTAGTCTTTCCTGGTGGCACCTGGTTGGGGTGGGGGGTCATGCTGCAATGGAAGGCAGGACCTGGAGCCACCCACTGCAGGTGGCCTGAGCCTTGTGGCTGTGTGGCTTCTTGAGCTTGTCATTTCGTACTCCTTCCCATCAACAGAGAGGACCCGCTGCTCAACACCTTCAGTCCTTCTCCTTTGCAAAAAAAGAGAGAACTCCCCCAACTTCAAAACACCAAACAAGCCGTAGGGATGCTGGCCAGCTCTCACCAGGGCCTGGGCTAGGCAGGCTGGTTCCCGGCGCTTCTATGCATTTGTCCTACTGCGTCCTCACCACCCTGCTGAGGCGGGTCCCACTTTCCAGGTGGTGATCAAGCTCCAAGACCAGTAAGCAATGGGATTCCTCCCTAGACCCGCGAGGAAAGTTTCTGTCCCAGGTCGGACCCTAGGGGCTGAGACGGGCTCTCAGTTCAAGTGACTGGTGGGGTGCTCTTGAGAGGGGGCTCGTGAAGAGGGAGAGGAAAGCACCTCCTGACCCCCCAGGAGCAGCAGAGTGGGTTTCCACCTAGGAGCAATGGGGTGGCCTGTGGTACCTCCCTTTGTCTTCCATCTTCGGCTGAGTCTGCAGAGGGGTCGCCTGCCCTGCCAGGAGGCTTCCTGTGGCCAAGAACAATGCTGCAGAGCAGTGGTGGCTGGGCGGTGGGCGCACCTGCTGGTAAAGGGGGCCTGAGTGGGTGGCCCCAGATAACCAGGACTCAGCATGGGGCTCCCTTCTTGCAGGCACAAGCCAGTTTGCACTGCTCTGCTCTCTGATTTGTGCACAGCCACATGCCTTGCTCTGGCCAATGACACGGGAGAGGAGGCACAGGTCTGCTGGACTTGAAGCTGGGCTCTCTGCCCAAGAGAGGGCCAGCCCCAGGCCTGCAGAGGGGAAGGGCGGAGGAGTCACCCTGGAGCACGTGGGGAGCGGCTCCTGGCAGGGCAGGGGGCAGGGGCTGGGGGCACTGCCAGGGACAAGGCCCCACTGCAGGAGGGAGAGGGAAGAAACGCCTGACCTCTCCCCGGCCCACCTGTTGGCTGAGCCTGCGGACAGGGGCCAGGGCAACGCCCCCTAAGACGGAACAAGCAGCCCTCCAGACACAGACCCCAGATAGGACGGGAGCCACGTGTGGGAGAATGTTGAACACGCTGGACCCCAAGACTAGACTCCAGGTTTTAAGACTTGCCGTATTCATTGATATTTTTACTACTTAAACCTAAGTCATTGTATGAAATTGCTTTTCCCACCGAAAATGGTGAGTTAACATGAGCAGCCCGGATTGGGTTTGCCCATCCCCACTGGCACCTGGTGGCTGGCCCCACCCACCTGGCTGATGGGGGCATGAGGGTCTCTGGGCCCGTTGAGTGGCTCCTCTTTGCACCATCTAACCACCATCCCATCCACAAAGCCTCTCACCTTCTCACTGACAGATGCTCAGAGCGCCCGGATGTGTCAGATGAAGGATTGAACTTGAGAAATTTAAAACCATCCGCTCCGTGGGGAATGTCCAAGGGCAGCTGGGTCAGGGGTGGCGGCCAGGGGAAGTCAAGTCCCACAGGCTTCTCTTCCCCTCCTAGGAGCAGGGTCTGGCAGGGAGGTGCAGAGACCGTGGACAGAAGGCAGGGGAGGGTGAGGGCCCAGCTATGGGGGGCTGGCCTGGTGAGGGGCCTGGTACCCTCAGGAGCCAGTAAAGGGTCCACAAGGACAACGACATGCTCTCATGCCTAGTCGCTGAACTAACCCCTGCGCTGAGCCCAGGAGTGGACACGTCTGCTGTGGGATCTAGCTCAACGGTTCCAGTGTCTGGAAAAGCCCCTCAGGGAAGGGCTTTCCGAGCAGAGGGCAGCAGCAGCATTTCTCCACCAGCTGCCATTTCACAGACGATCCTGTCACGGATTTGATGCTGTCTTTCCCTCCAGGTGGGTTATGTACCTAAATACACGTCCAAGGGACTCTCCTGCTAAAACTCGACTCAAAAATGTGAGTCACAGCTGCTCCCCAAAGACAGCCCAGTCTACCCTCCCAGGATGTGCGTTCCCAAGCTTGGAGCAGCCCTGTGGCTCCAGTTAGTGACAGAAGGTGGCAGGGCAGCTCGGGGCCTGTTCATGGGGAGGGAGGGCCGCTCAGACAGCCTGGCCTCCTGGCCAAGCGCTGTCTCCCACCAGGCCTCCAGGGCGCCGTCACGAACCACCCAGATGACGGGAGGCCTCAGGCAGAACCGCAGGGAGCAAGAGGACACAGAACCCAGGCCTGTCAATCATGAGAGCCAGGAAACACCCATTAGGCTTGGGGTGGTTTGTCCCGCAGGGAGACCAAGACGAGTGCCAAAGTCCCTCAAGTAGCTGAAGGACCCCTGGCACCACCCTCCTTTGACGCCTGCTGGCTGGTCTGCCCAGGCCGTCGGAGTCTTGGACACACTTGACCTATGGAAGCCCATCTGCTCCTCCAGGAACACCCCACATCTAGGCTGGCCATCTCGTGGATCCACAGTGGCTGTCCCCGTTCCCCACCCTGGGAGGCCCCGTGCTAGTTCTATGCAGGACACGCTGTGGTTCCAGCTTTCTGCAGAAGACAGCTCCCCACTGCACGGTTCACGTTCAGAGCTTCACAGCCTGCTCCCTCCTACTCCATCCTCCCTGAAGTTAGTGCTTCTCACTGTTTGTCTCCCTATTGATTAAAGAAAAAATGGTGCTGCTTCTTGTAAAATGTAAGGTCTTCAAATCGTCCAGCACCTATGCGCCATTATGAGGTGGGCACTCAACCAATGTGCTTGATGACAACCACTACGATGACGACGATGGTGGTGATGACGGTGACAATGACAACGAGGAAAAGGCAGATCCTAGCCCAACCCCTACAGCAGACATCAAACCAGTGCTTCTGTTTCTCCCGCTTTCATCAAGCGTTTGACGTGCAGGGGTTATAGGTTACCCAGCAGGAGGAAAGCGTGGTGGGCACGTGCCCCAGAGGACACGGCTTTCTCCACCCATCAGCTGACAGAGCCAGCCCTTCCAGGCACTGTGTTGGATTCACGGCATTTCAGGTGAGACTCTGTCCCTCTCCATGAGGAATGCTCTGGCAGGTAAACATACCTCTGGAAACATAAGAGGAGCCTTGAGAGGGGAGAGGAGGAGGCCCGTGGGGAAGCGGGGGGAGACCCACGGACGTCAGAAGCAGCGTGGGGCAGAGGAAGAAGCAGGAACATGTTGGTCCTGTTGTCTGCAGAGAAAGGGGGTAACAAGGTGATACTAGTGTCGTAGACAGGTGACATAGCCCACAGTGTGGGAGATGGGAGAGCAGCAGTGGGGCAGACAGGAAGCCCAAGGCCAGCACAGAGAGGGTCAGAAAGCCTAGATCTGAGAAGACGAGAGCTGCATGGACAGTGTGGAGGAGAGAGGCTGGTGTGGAGAAGAGACAGGTGTGGAGATGGAGAGAGAGACAGGTGTGGAGAGAGAGAGAGACAGGTGTGGAGAGAGAGAGAGACAGGTGTGGAGAGGGAGAGAGACAGGTGTGGAAGAAAGAGGCAAGTGCTGAGGAGAGACAGGCGTGGAGCAGAAAGGCAGGCATGGACAGAAAGAGAGGTTTCTGCAGCAGGAAGGGCAGGCCCAACTATAAGGAAGAGAGACGCTGCCTACGGACGGACGGCTCTGGGGAACATCCCCTCCCTCTCCCTGTCTCTGTCTGTCTGTCACTCTCTCTGTGTCTCTCTCTCTGTCCAGCGGGGGAAGAACTGCTCCCTGGACTCTCTCCTATTGCAGGAATTTGTGAGTGCAGGTCCCTGAGCAGGAAAAGCACAGTCCACACGTGGAGGCTTGGCGTCTGCTCCCGCGCCTGCGCCTGGCTCCCTGCAGACTCCCCCTCAGAGGGGAACCAGAAGGCGCTTAGAAAAAGTCCAAGCGCATCCCTGGGCGGGCGGGGAGGGTCGGCAGATCTGTGCCGTGGGCTCGCCTGCCTGAGCTCTGCACCTCTTCTAAAGCTCTGCCCCAGCCAGCCACTCCCATCTGCCCCACTCCCCCGGGCACTCGAGCCGCTTGTCCAGCAGTCTCCCACGTTGTCCTTTGAGCCTGCAGTGACCTGCTTGTGATGACAGTCATTTGGAGGCGGAGGCTGGAGGGCACAACCCTCTGGCTCCTTGCTGAAACGCTGGTACCCCCGCCTCACTTCAGCGGGCTGCGCGTGGACCACAGGTGGGCACTAATGGTGGCTGGTGACCAGAGAAGGAGCAAGCAGGGTCTAGCCCAGGGCTAAACCCAGCTGCCGGGCCCTCATGGGGGCTCGGAGCGGGGGATGGCCCCTTTGTCCTGCTCGGGCTGGGGGCTGCTTCTCCATTAGCACACTCAGGACTTGGGGCAGGGGCTTTGCATGGACAGACGAGCTCCAGAGTGCCAGTCTCGGGCTGTGGCTTCACCCCCTGTCCCACGTTTCCCTCAGGCACCTCCAGCCCCACCTCAACGGAAGGTGATTTCTCCACAGTCTTCTGTGTGCCTGTGGGAAAGCTGAGGACCCGGGGGTCTGGGGGCCATGTGGAGAGAGAGCAGCTGCCCGCTCTGGCCCTGGCCTGCATGGGGGCTACAAGCCTCTGCTCTGAGGCTGCGGGCAGGACCCCAAACCCTCAGCTGGCCCAAGCAGAGTGTCTGATGACTGTGGGCCAGCCACCCCGTTCCCTGGGCTTTCTCCTGTCAATGTTCTGGCCCCACAACACCAGACCTTGAGCCATTTGCAGAAATCCCAGAGCAGAAAATGAGAGCACAGTGGTTTTCTGCGGGTTTTCCACAGCTGTGACCCTCCGTCGGCGGCCTCCTTCCTGGAATTTTCTCCTGCTCGGTGCAAAGAGTTCCAGGAATCGCTTTGCTGCCATGACTCACTGCAGGGAACTTTGGCCTTGCTGCAAAAGGGGGTACTTTCTCCATACTGTTCCTTTTCTTTTAATTTTTATTGTTGCATTGGTGTTGCTGCTCACGGTTGTCTCTGCCTGTACTTTATCATAATAAAAACCCAACGAATTTAGAATCATCCTCCGGTATTATTCCCGCTCAGGGACGAGAGGATGTAAGTGACTGCGCCCCAGCGACGGGAATCACTGAAGAGACCGCAGCAAAAAGCTGAAGCAATTCGGCCACCGCGCTGCGTAACCAAAGGGCTTACAAGCTTCAACCCAGAGCAAGCCCCAGGGCTGAAAAGGTGAATCACGAAAACTGGCAGTGAGCGCACATCCCCTGAGGTGATGAAGTCGAACCGCATCAATCACCTACTACGAGATAAAGAAATGGGCAGCGGTTACCGGATCGCGGCCCGCTTTGGGGGAAGAAAAGCTTCTACATCCTTTTTCACGATGTTCCCATAACTGCCTCTGCTCTCTTGGCCGCGGCTCTGCGACCGCAAGAAGCAGGCCTTCCTGTATTCATCGATCTGCCGTCCCCACATCCAGAAGCTGGAGAGAGACAAGCCGGTGCGCTCCGAGTAACAGGAAGCCCAGAGCAGCAACGAGAAAAAGAGCCTGGCTTTGACGGAAATGCGACACTACTAGACAATTAGGGCAGGCTCCAGACGTCACTGGAAGGGAGACCCCACCTTCCCATCGCTGTCCGGGTCACTCCTTTCCCTCTGGAGAATTCTATGCTCTGTGGCCGACTGCCCATGTTCCGGACACAGCCGGGCCTCAGATGGCCCAGCTGCCGGGTAAGCAGCCCGCGGGGCCAGATAGCACTTGGCCAGCCTGAGAATGAGGATCCAATGGGGCCGAGGACTCAGCTCGGACCCCCCAGGGCTCACCTACAACAGGCCGCTTCCCCTCACTGAGCCACTTGCCTGTCTGCAAATTGAGGCATAAAGAACCACTACGCTTCCCTCCCACATTGAGAACAGGGCACTTGACAGCGCTTGGAAGCCTTCATATAAAGGGGAAGGATGTGGGGCCCCCTTGGGTTTTTTATCCCCTGGGCGAGCGTGAGGGACAGAGATTGCAATGAGCTGGCTCCTGATCCACACGGGGGACTTGCACAGACTCGGGCTCGCCACCAAGCCCCTGGTGATGTCTGAAGGACCCCCCAAAATTGCCATGCCCTATGTGCGGGGCCAATCTCTTGAATGCTACGACAGGATCCCAGCCAGCATGGGCCCCCGGGATCACCCCTCTGTCACCTCCACGTGCAGCCCACGTCCCCTGTCCAGGCAGACGGCCGTGTGCTCGGCTGCTTTCCGTGCAGGCAGAGGCCCAGCTGTTCTGCAGACTTGGCTGAGCCCTGATGTGAGGCCACTTATCTCCAAACAGTCCACAAAAACGGGCAGCACACAGTGGGACGGGTCTGACCACAGTCCCGGGGTAAGACAAGGACGATAGGTCTGGAGAGGAGTCCTCTGTGACATTGGATGGGTGAGAGAGGGGAACAGTTCAGGGAGAAGGGGAAAAAGACATCAGACCCCGTGCAGGGGCCACAGCCCAGCGGGCCCGAGGATGGGGGAGGGGGGCCAAGTGACACTGACGTTCCTGGCTCGACAGTTGAAAACAACACCTGCTTACGAACTCACAGTCCTGTGGGTCAGAAGTCAGCGTGGGCTCAGCTGGGCTCTCGGCTCGGGTCTCATGGGGCCAGAATCAAGTGTCAGCGGGCTGGGCTCTTCTCTGGAGATTCTGGGGAAGAATTTGCTTCCAAGCTCATTCAGGTTGTTGGCAGAACTCGGTTCCTTGTGCCCGTAGGACCAGGGCCCCATTCCTTTGCTGGCTACTGGCCAGGGGCCCCTCCCAGCTTCAAGGCCACCCTCATTCCCTGCTGTGTAGCCTCTCCATCTTCAAAGCCAGCGATGGTGTGTCAAATCCTTCATGCACTGGAACCCCTGTTGCTTCCCGTGGTGTAGTAAGAAATTACATCTGTCTTTGTCCCCAGTTCCTGGCACAGAGTTTCTAAAATGCTTGTAAGATTCCGAGTGATAAGGGTGAGGGATGATCTTCTGTTGTTCACAAGAAGCCCTTTAGACCGCACCTGAGTTTATGCTAATGAGGCTGCTCCAGGAGGGCCCCTAGAGAGCTTCAGGACGGGGGCTGCTCACCAGAGGAAGCAACCCTGGGATTAGAGGGTTGGAGCTTGCAGCCCCCCCCCCAACCTCCAGGGAGGGGAGCGGGGATGGCGATTGAGTTCCATCACCAATGGCCAAGGGTCTAATCAATCCCGGCGACATGGTGGAACCTTCATAAAGCCCCCTGCCCCTGTCTGAAGAGCTTCCTGGTTGGTGAACACGTCAAGGTGCTGTGGGGTGAGCCCAGACGAGTGTGGAAGCTCCTCACCCTCCCTGCGCCTTGTCCTACATATATATATCTCTTTCGTCTGGCTGGGCCAGCGTTGCAACCTTTATAATAAATTGGTAACCTACCAAGTGCTTTCCTGAGTTCTGATAGTTGTTCGAGCTAATTATTAAACCTGAGAGGGATTGTGGGAACCCCCAAATTTGTAGCTGGCCCGGCAAAAATTTGGGTACCTGGGCACTCCTGTTGTGGGGCTTCTTGTGGGACTGAGCCCTCAACCTGTGGGGTCTGACACTAAGGCCGGGTAGTCAGAATTGAAGTGAATGGTTGGACTCCCCGTTGGTGTTGGAGATTTTGAGAATTGGCGTGGAAAAACACCATGTATTTGGGGTGCTGGGGATAGGGCGAATGATTAACTTCCTCTTCCATTACCAGCCAGAGAAAACTGCTTTTAAAGGGCTGGTGTGATAAGGCTTGGCCTGTGCAGAGCGTCTCCTTATTTTCAGGTCAATCCATTAGTAACCTTGGTTATGTCTGCAAAATCCCTTAATTCCATCATTGTGGGGGTAACTCCAGGGGTGGAGGTCAGGGGCCATGGTGGAATTCTGCCTTCCGCAGGGAAGGAGCATAAGCTGGGACAGGACATGCTGGAGGAGAGGTCACTCTGGGACACCACTGAGACGAGCATGGCACATGCCAGTTTCATCGGCCGGCTGGGCTTCCAGGTGAGACGCCCAGTGGACAGCTGCAGGTACTGGTCCAACCAGCTGCCCATCAGGCCTGACCAGAGAGAGCTGCCTGGTCTGGACCAGGGAGGGGAAGGCCTCAGGTGCCTGCAGGGGCCTCCTGAGATAGTTACAGGATTCCTGCCAACACAAAGCTGCTCATCTCGGCGAGAATTTTGAGGGATCCTCACGCTCCCCAACAAAGAAACTCTTCCTTTCCCTTCGCTGATTTGCAGCCTGATCCTCTTGGCTCGGGCCCAAGAGTTCGATTCTTCCTGACCGTCCAGATGCCCCTCCTTTCTGCCTGGGAGACGGCTCTGCCGCAGCAGCCTGTGCTCCCGAGAGACGAGAAATCAGGAGCCTCTCTCAGTTCCACACCGAGTTATCAAGGCATTCTGCCACTCATTTCTGGTCAGCCTGTATTTCTCGTGATAAAGCGTCTTCTGAGATGCTATAATGCATTTTCCTCCTTGTGAGTCACCCAGAGTCACCGTGCTCTGCTCCAAGCTGAGCCAGCCCCCACAGGGGAACTTGCCTTGTTGATGTGACCTGGTAAGCATCATGCTACCTGCTTTGTCTTTGTGCCACTTGCCTAATGCCTGTCCGAGGGGCATGGCAGGCAGCCCCTCACCCAAGTCAGCTTTGAAGGGCCTTCACTGAGCCCTGCGGTCCTGGGACTCAGTTCCCTTTCATGAGGATGAACAGGCTGTGGGGTGCCAGTCAGTTGTGCGCTGGGACTCAGGCAAAGGCAGGAAGATGGAAGAGGAAACCGAGAGGAGAAGTGCTGAGGTGGGCCTGGAGAGGCCGAGGCCAGGGCACAGCAGCATCCTTCCCATTTCTCCAGGGCCTCCTCCAGTCAGCATTACACCTGACATCCCTAGAGGTGTGGGAGGGCCGCAGTCAGCACGGCCCAGGCGGGCAGTGGCAGGTGGCCCGGACAGAGCAAAGGGACATACAGGTCAGGAGCAGGAGTCAGAGAATCTCATGGAGAGAGAGGGCCAAATCCCGAGTCCTGGGGATGGTCAGATGCCATGGAGCCCACGTTTGCCTTGAGTGCGAAAGGCCAGCCCCTTTGCTGTGAAATCTCCCTTTCTGGTCACCACAGCCCTGCCCCTGTGCAATCAGCCCACTGCAGAGGCAAGGACCCTGACGCCCAGGAAGGGTGCCTGTTGCTCTCTGCCCTGGGAAGGGCAGACTTCAGGACTCAGGATGGGTGTCCAGGCTGGACCTCCACCTGCAGCCAGGGCTTGCCTAGTGCAAGGAGAGGGGGCAGACTGGAGGGGAGGGTTTGGGTCACTGAGAGAAGGAGCAGGAAGGGAGCTTGGAAGGCAGAGAGCCCTGGATGCCAGGCTTGGGAGCCCCGGCCTCCCTCCTGGGGGGCAGACACCATGGGAGCTCCCTTCCCTGACTCCAGGGCCTGGTCCAGGGCAGAAGCTCAATAATGTGGGGAGGAGGAAGGGAAACCAGAAGGGGGAGAGAGGAGGGAGGGGGAGGAATGGAGAGGGAGAGAAAGGAGGGGAAGCATAATCTGGTAGCAGTGGAGGTCACTAAAAGTTTTTGGGAGTGAAACCCATGGTCATAGCCTGAGACTGGACTGGAGAGAAATTAGAAGGAAATAAATGGAGAAGGTGAGAGGGAGGGAGGCAGAGAGCAATTACAAGACCATAACGCTTTGATAGGCGGCCGTAAGGGTCGCCTAAAGTCAGCCATCGATGGGAGAATTGCGTCGCAGCACTCCCACCTCCCCTTCCCTTCCTGGGCAGGTTTTTAAGGCGGGACGGCTGAGTGAGCCTGAGGATGCCGAGCCTGGGGCCTCATCAGAGCCCTTCAGCCCGCTCGCTCACTCAGGGTGTCCTTCCTCCGCTCGAGCCGAGTCCTGGCCGGCAAGAACTTGTCGGGAGCCTGGGCCTAGTCAGCTGAATGAGGGAAGGAAGCAATGAGTGATGAATGAATGAATGAATGAATGAAAAGCTCATCTCCTACCCCAAGGCCCAGCACCCAAAGGCCACACCTTCTCCCCGGGAGGAGGAGAAGCAGCAGCCCCTCCTGGCCCAGCTCCCCAGGCACTCAGTTCTTTGCTGCCTGTGGGCTGGAATCCTGCCGCCCTGGAGGTGTTCTCAACAGCTTCCGGCATCCAGACTCGTGCAGAATCTCTCTCTCCCGGCAGCCGGCTGCTGGCCTCAGCCCACTCCTCGCTGCCTAGAAGAGGACTCCAGGGGACCCTCATACCTTATTTGCCAAGTGAAGTTATGTGGCAATTTTCTTCTTAAGATAAAGAAGAAAAGTTTGAGCCGGACTTAAGACAGGGCTGCTCACAAAGACCAAGTGTGCCTTTGCCCTGGTGCAGAAATGGAAGGCACGTCAGCGTCCCGGGCGTCCTGCAGCCCCCGTGGGTCCTGCCCCCCAGCCTGGTCGTTCCTCTGCTGGCGGCTCAGGAGTGGTCCCGCTGCACTCGCTGCCACCCATCAAGTCGTAAAGTCTCTCCTCGGTGGTGGAGAAGGACAAGTCCTTTCTGAGCTTTGGGGGGACACACCCCAATGAGGCTTGCAGGGGCTGAGAGCTGGCAAACCAGCAGAAGTTCGGGCGAGCTTGGCAAAAGCAGGATGTGTATCTGCTCCCGGGGCTGACTGCACGCCTCACTCGCTGTTCACCAACATCTTTGCATTTCTTCTGAAAAACGCTTTTTCCACTTTTTCTCAAGTGGCTCTTTGTGAGCATCAAGAGCAATGCCCACTGTGCTCCTGAGGCTAACAGTTTAATAAAATGTGTGACACACAGATTACAGCCTTTAAAGCTACAACACGTCTCAGCCGTCATTTCGTCCTCTCTGCTCAGCATGGAGCGAAGGGAGGCCCCAGCTCCTAGTGTAGACACAGTTGCTGACCCCCAGAGCTGCTCCCGTAGTCTTTCTGTCTTTGTTTCATCTTCAGAACAGCAGCTTTGCCCTTGCGACTTTTTACAGAAATGGTCAGATGCACACAATTTCTTTTTTAAATAAAAGACGAGCAGGACTGGCCCTCGTTGCTCTGGGTGGGCACAGCTTCGCCTCAGGCCTGCACAGAGCTGGCATCTCTGCTTGGGGGAGGCCTGTGAGGGGACACGCTTCAGTGGGCATCGTCACTCCTGTGCTGCAGCCGCTGCAGCACTGAGAGACTCTGCCCTCCGAGGTCATTGAGTGACACGGGGGACATGCGACAGAATGTTAAGGGAAAGAAGCAGGGGACAACCCAACACAGGAGGAGACAGAGCTGCTTAAGGAGCATCTAGTGTGCTTGTGGATGCTCTGTGGCACGTACACCTCCCTGGGAAGAGGGATGCTGAGAAGGACGTACTCCAAACTAGGGGCAAGGCCCCTCACGGTGCTTTTCCTTTTTTCTTTCATTTTTTGTGTTTTACAGTTTTTCTTCAATGAATGCATGAAACCTTCATACACTTACAAAGTTCTCTTATGGCAGCAGCCTTCCTTCCAAAGTCACCATTCTGGCCCCCCGTTGTGTGTCACAGCAGGTAAAGTGTTGGGCCCTGGAACCACACAGCCTCCTCCACCCGTTCCCTGGAGTTTACTTCAAGTATTACTGTCCTCAACAGTCACTCACCACGTTTTAGAAGCAGGGCATTGTGCTCAACAGTCTGGGGGATCACCTCCACATGCTGGTGATAATCAGCTTATCTGCACGTTACCACGTAGGGCTGGGGGAATTATGAACGCAGTGATGTGTGTGTAAGCACTGTGCATTTTACTGTCTGGGGTATTTCATTTTAAAAGCATTAAATGCCCATTCATCCAGAAAAAAAATTAAGCATAACCTTTGGGGCTAGCACTGTGTCCAAGCATACATTTTTTTCCCCTGCAAATTCTCCTGGCACCTGGGGCTCCAACAGGTGCCCTGCCGTAACTTCTAATCGGAGAAAGCCAGTTTCTTAAGGGCCGCCAACTGAATGCTCCACAAGGGTCAGCCGGCCAGCAGGAGGGTCTGCCGCCTGCTCTGTGCAACGTTCTGCTAAATTTACTCATTGAAGGGTACACTTTAAAGTAATTATGCCCCATTTATGTTTACTATCGCATGCTGGGGCAAATAGTCATTATGCCAGAACGCAGACTGGTGGAGAAACCCATCCCCCAAGACTTCCTCTCAACAAGGGAAACTCGAGCTATGGGGCAGCGAATGAGCAAAACATTATGAAACGTGGGCACAAACACAGCTGGATTATTTCATTGGGCCTCTGCCTAATCAAGGGGGGAAATTTTTTAAAGAAAGCTGGTAAATGCAAAACACGATGCTTTCATTCTAGGAAGAATAATGAAGTTCTGTTTTCCTGCGAATGTTTCCACAATTTGGAGAAATTTGAAAAGTGGCACCCAACAAAGAGAATCGGCCACCTGGGACTACTGATAAACCAGTAGAGTTTTCTTCTTCGAAAAACAGCACACCGCCCCTCCCCTGCCGGGAAGGTTCCAGGCACCTCTGGGCAGCTTGCTACCAGCATGCCAGCCCCATGGGCATTCCCTGCTGAAGGCAGCTACAGTCAGGCACGGGGTGAAATCGAGACATATCAGTCTAATAAAAAAGATAGATTCACTTGGGACATTCTTGCCAGACCCTTCTTAAAGAAAGTCTTTGCTGAAAAGATTTAAATTATTTTCCTTCTCTAAGTCTTTAAATGGCATTGTGAATAGCAGCCGTCCTCCCAATTCTGATGTGGGCAGAGAACACTCAAAATAGTAGATGGCAGGTGCTGGCCCCACTCAGAATTGCTCACCCCTATTTGTATAGATGTTGCCTTCCCATTTTTGCTCAGATCCTTTAAGTTTTATCACAGCCGTGACAAAATGATGACTCATACTTAAATGCAGTCATCATGTCATATGTGATATTAATACCTTGGTGACATTGCTGTAAGTGCCACTCCTTTAAGAGGAAAAGGTTCCTGAGAGCAGTCTGCCACCATCCCCAGGGACCACAAAGGGCAGCCCTGCAGAAGGCAATGCTCATTGTGCAGGAAGGCGCTGCCTGCATCCTGCAAGCTGTTCCGATAAGCAGCTGTCGGCAGGGAGGGGGCCGCGGGGAGAGTGGGGGAGGGGAGGGAGATGCCGCTGTTATCAGGTTGGCCGGCCAGGCTTTAGTTGCCGCACTGATGTCTTATCCCAAGTATGCTCCTGCTTTGCAAGTTTAAATCTTCCTAAAAGGAGACAAACAGGAGCAGAGCTCAAGTTCTGCCCTAACACCGGCCAGCGTCCCCTCCCCCACCTCCACCGCCCTCCCAGGAGCTGTAATTCAGCCCGGACAGGAAGATGGAACAGGTGTCCTGGAGTTCCATGAGTTCCAGCAATACTCTGCAATCCTGCTAACCACCTCCCCCTCAGACAAGGATCCCCCACCCTCAGAAAAGAGAGTAAGTTTGTTTCAGTAAGTTTATTGTAAATTTCAGTGCTGCCGCAGCATAATCCTTTAGAAATGAAGCATCGCCTCGCCCGGATCCGTTTAGAGACAGCAGTGCAGACCGCTCAGTCCGCCAGAGCTCCGGTAACCGTGCAAGTCCAGGCCGCTTGACTCTCCTTTCCCTTCCTTCCCGCTGAGAGCGCACGCAGGCTGCTGAGTCACGCCTGCCGGGCCAGTCCGTCCTTCCCGGCCCCGCGGCCAACGTCCCGCCTCCGGCCCTCCTGGGCGAGCAGCAGCTCCCCACACTTGTAGAGTCCTCGGCTCGGGGCCAGCCTGCCCCTGCCGCCGCCAGGCCCCCTCCTCGGGAGGGAGCGGCACCTCCTCGCCGCT
This sequence comes from Equus quagga, assembly GCF_021613505.1. NCBI lineage: Eukaryota > Metazoa > Chordata > Mammalia > Perissodactyla > Equidae > Equus > Equus quagga. Next base: position 133,498,968 of record NC_060272.1, read on the forward strand.
CTCCACGCGCGCCCCGCCTGCCAGTCTCCAACTCCGCACTCCCGCGCCCTCCGAGGGCGCATCCACAGAGCCAGCCGCGCGCTAGGCGCCCCGGGGCGTCACCACGTCGATCAGACCAAAGACCCCCGCAGGGCTGTCACTCGGGGAGAGTGATACTGGGCACCCAGTCGTTGACGCTGCGGCTCTCCTCGCAGAACAAGCTGAGCTTCTCCAAGGCAGGGTCCTTCCACGCGTCCTCATTGGGGTTCTGCGGGAAGAGCGAGGGTCAGCCTGGCTGGCTGCTAGCCGCTGGCGGGGGCAGGGGCGACACCGGGGAGGAGACGACACTCACCGAGATGAGGATGCAGTGCAGATCTCCCGGCGCGCCCGCCTCGTCGCCGGCGCCCACGATCGCCGCCAGCCGCTGCACGTCGCCCACGCGCACGATGTCGATGTGGTTCTCGCAGCAGAACGCCTGGATCAGCGTGAAGTGGATCTGCAGCGCGATGTCGCCTTCGTCCTCCTCGTCGGCGGCCAGGACGCAGAAGGTCACGTTGTCGGGGTCCCTGCGCGGGCAGGGAGAGGGTGGTGAGGTCGGGGCGGCGAGCTCGGGGGCCCCCGCCGCCGCCTCCGGGGTTTCCCCACCGCTCCCCTGCCCCTGGTCGCCCCACCCAGACCGCGTCTACACTTACACGTTCAGGACTTTGGCGGACTCGTAGACGCCGGCGGTGAGGCAGCCCTGGCGCTGTGCCGATAGCAGCAGCTCGTGCAGCGCTTTCCCGGCGCCCTGCATCCTGCGGACGAGCCAGCGCGTGAGCGGAGACTGGCCAGAGGGCGCGGCAGGGTCCCAGCCTCAAGGACGCACCCCACGCGCCCCAGCCCCAGGGACGTACCCCAGGCGACCCAGCCCAGCCAGCACACCCGCGCCCGGCTCCCACCCAGTGGGGCTCCCACCCCGGCAGGGCCCGAAGGCTGCCGCCCGACCAGCAGCGGACAGGGCAGGGCCAGGTTCCCCGTACCCCGAGACGTCCGGCGCCCACCCACCTGGCCGTGCTTTCCGGAACTGTATCCTGGCCGCGAACTTCTTCCAGAGTCATGGTGCGGTCGGCAAGCAGCAAGTTATCCACAAGAGGAGCCGGTGGAGCAGACCCGAGAGAGGACGGCGAGATCCGCAGCCCGACCCGGCGCGCCCACCGCCAGCGAGTGCGCCCCGGTGCCGCCGCGCGCCCTTATATAGGCCGGGCCCGCGGCGCCGCCAGCTGGCGCGAGGCTGCGCGCCCATTGGCCGACGCCCGCTTTCTGATGCAAATGAGGCGGCGGCCCGCGGCTCGTGCCAGAAGGCCACGTGGGGAGGGGCGCGGGGGATGACAATGCCTCAAATCTGCCGCTTTTGTCGGGGTGTTACCAGGCAGACTGGTGCCTGCAGATTTCATCTCGCCTTTCTGTTTTTTTTAAGTCCTTAAAAGGAAAAAATTTAAAAAAGAAAAAAAACCTTGCTTGCTGATAGGACGCTGCGATTTGTGAAATGCACCTTTGAAGAATCCAAAGAATTTTCTTTTGCATTCCTTTTTGTTGGCACCTTTCTATTTTCTCTTTACGTTTAATTTGGAGTTTGTGAGAATGTTGCTTTTAAGCCAGAATTTAAAGTAAGAAGTGCAGCACTGGCTTTAAGCCTGTAAAAAGCCGAAGCACAGGCCCCTCCAGCTGACACGCCCGCCCCCGAGCGCCGCGCCAGGCCTCCTGCGCACTCGACGCCTCGACCCCACCGTGCTGGAAGGTCGGAGCCAACCTCCCCGCCAGTGGCCGAGCGCTGCGGGGCGCCGGGCGCGCGAGCAGATTGCGGCCGGCGCACGCGGCTCGTTTGCATTTCTATGGAGGACGCACAATAGTGGAGGCCCGGCGTGTGGCAGTTTGCAGGAGGGACAATCGAGGCTTTCTCTTCATAGCGACACTGTCCACCTGCCGCCGGGTGGGGTGGGCAGGGCCCTGCCGCGCGTGAGGATCGGGGCCGCGTGCCGCTCCTGCGCCCCTCGGTGCGCGCCCCCTGCACCGGCCCCGCTGCCGTCCCGGCACGTTTGCATGTAATTCCGCCCCACCCGGTCCTCGCACGCGTGCAGAGCAGCCGCGCGAGTTGGAAAGAACATGGTGCTGCTGCACCGTCTACGCAGCCAGGTACACTCCGCCGAGACCCCGCGGCTACTGTCCCCGGAGCTTGGGAACACCGCGCAGAATCGCTTTCCAGGGGCGCCATCTACAGGCCGGCCAGAAGATCCTGACCTCCCGCTGCCCCCCTCACTTCCACTGGCCTCTACGGCTTGGCCTCCGGCCCTCTGGTCAACGAGCGGCCCCTGCAGGGTGCGCTGAGCCCCGTCGAAGCGGCGCATTAGTGACAGTCCGAATAAGGGCTGCAAAAACCACTCAGGGAGGGGGCAGGGGAGAAAGGAGACTCCGACCCAGTACTAAAGGAGAGGAGTCCATATTTCTTCTGCTATTTTGACATTTTTAATTACTTAAATATGCACATATAAAAAGCTTGTTTTCCAGCAATAGGGTAATGAAACTGGAAGAGATCTTGAAAGAGTTTAATAGAGGTTGCTGTGATGTGACCATCTTGGACCTACAAGTCGGCGCTTTCAGACGGTTCCCCACTGAGCGCATCCCTTTGGTGTCGGCATCTCTCTGCACTACAGTGAAACATGTGCTGGGGTGCGCTTCACTGGACCCCCTTTTCCAAGTGAGGTCTTGGAGACTGGGCAGACCGTGGGACGGCCCCGGGGATTCGCCGGAAGCCCAGGCTCGGCTGCAGGACTGGGCGGTGATGGGTAAGAAAACAGCCGGGTGGATTTGGTCTTCCCATTCAGGCCTACTTCGGTGGGTGGGGGACATACACGTATTTCTGGGCTCCTCCAAGGGAAGTGTTTGCTCTGCACTTGGAGGCAGACGCACTTGCCGGCACAGGGCCGAGCGCGGGAGCGGCGTCGTGCGCCCCCCGGTGGCGCGGGCCGAGGACGGCTGCGGCAGGCGGCGCCACCTGATTCCGCCGGCGGGGGCGGCGTTTGTTGGTTACTGTTTCCTTTCTTGCTTGCTGGCTGGTATATAAAATGATGATGTGCCTTGACTGGGTACGATATGTTTCTTTTTAAGTGATTGAGACTTAGGTATTGCTCTTTTTTAAAGCATTAAACATTTCCTAAAACGTATTAGTTCCAGTTGTCCAGGAAACGTTGCAAATAATACTTAGTTGACGTCTTAGCGCTTTCTGCCCGCCCCCCATTTATGACGCTAGAAATCGGCCCTCAGTCCCTCCTCCCAGAAGAAGGCCACGGACAGGCCTGACTGCGCGGGGAGGGGGAAGGGCGCGGCGATCCCAGTTGGCACCAGGCCACTCTGAAGGAAGAGGGCTGATTGACAGCCCCCTGGGGCGATTCTACTTGCCGGCGTTTTTGAGGTATTCAATTTCAGGAAAACCACCTTTCTGACATAGGATATGGCTTCACATGGGTTTATTAGGTCAGTGTGAATGGCCCCAAAGCCCTCACCTCAATTTGGAAAGAAACATTTTATATGGAGGCAAAGCTGGCCCTCCACCAAACCACCCCACGGCCTTGCAGTTGAGACAAATGCAGAGGCTCCTGGCTCTGGGACCGCCCGTCTCCCATGTGGGGTCAGACTACCCCGGGGGCGTGGGCTGTGCCGGATCCCCGTCCTGGGTTACCTTCAGATACCCTCCTGGCCTGTCCCAAGGTGGAAGGAAGGCGGTTGACCATTGCAGATGCCCCACCTGCCCCCACTGTAGGGCGTCCAGAGGGCGTTCAGCCAGGGTCTCCGCCTGCAGGAGCCCCAAGTCCTCAGAGGCTGTGATGTCACCCAAGTGCCCTGTGGCTGCACCCCGTAAACCTTCCCCTCAACCTTAACAATGCGGGTGATGGCCACTTCATTAAAGGGACATCCTCAGAGATGCTCTGCTTTAAAAACCCTTTGGAAATGTTGAGGGCTTAATTGTTGTTATTAACACATTCTTGGAAACGCGCGTCTCAGTCACTCTCAGGGCCTCACTAAAATGTTGGAGCGTCAGCACTGATTTGGGGGTGGAAAGAAACGGGCTTTGAGTAAGCAGTAAACTTGATGAGACAGACTCCGTTGCAATTTCTCAAACTGTTTCCTTTCAGAGCAGGTACACACGACAGTTAACTAGCAGGTTCACTCCCCGTGTGAGGACGGCCACCAGAGGCTGCAGGGCCAGCCGGCAGCACAGAGTCCCTGCTGCCTGCAGGCTGAGTCCTTCGCTATGTGGACGTCTCAGGAGAAGTCAAAGCCACTGCCACCTTTCCAATGGGCAGCTTTCACGTCTCCCCAAAAATCTGGATTTCCAGCTTCTCTTGGAAAGTGGGAAGATTTGGCCGCTGTGTGCCTGTGGTCTCCCCCTCACCACACTAACCCTCAGTGAGGGGGCACCGGGACCTCCAGACTGGGCCCTGCTCTCCGGTTCACCGCAGTCCCTGCCAGGCCCATTTGAGCCACTGAACCCAGCGTCTTCCTTCCTTTAGGTCACCTGCCTGTCCCCTGTGGCCCTTTGCATTTGCAATCTTTGAAAAGAAACTGAAGTTTGAAAAGCAAAATAAAGGGGCCAGGCTCTTAAAAGATGAGCATCCTTAGGGCAAGCCTCCTTGGGGTCCCCGGTTCTGCAGGGCCAGCACGGCATCTCCTCGTCGGCACAGGGCCCTTGGGGCAGTCTGGGTCGCCCCTGTGCTAACAGTCCCCGCATGGCTCACTCCCCCGCCCCACCCCCACCCCGTCAGCCCCTTCTCCAGGCGGGATCGGTCTCCTTGGGTTTCAAGAGGAGTTTTCCAAAAGCCTTGTGGCTGGTGGGGTGGACAGCAATGAGTCAGTGACAATACTACATTAACTCAAACAAGAAACCGAAACTTTGCAAGACACACACCTGTTACTTAAAACTAGCAGCATCCTCTCTGATATGTCAAATGTGGGCCAGCAGCCATGGGCCACAGTAGGATGCCCCCCACCCATTGCCACGCCCGGGGAGTTGTGCAGGCACACACACACACACACACACACACACACCCAGGTGAGATGTGAGGTCTGTAGATGGGGAGGCTTCGGATGGCAGCTGAGACAGGAAACAGGAAACACAGAAAGGGAAAGCCCCACCAGCCGGACGTCTGTGGTCCGTCGAGGCAGGGGGCTTTCTGGAAGGAGCAGTTATTCCCCGGAGAGCGATTAGATAGCATGTGAGAGGGTCCCCTCAGCTCAGTGAAATCCCTGAAACAGATGGGGCGTCAGCAGAGGACCTCCACGCACTTGGTACTTTCTGTATCCTGAGTAAGAAATGATTTGTGACCCGCGTCACAGCCATGGCCAGTGACACAGCAGCTCTCGCTGTAGCTGGAAACCCGAGAAGCCGCAGAAGTGGTGCCCCCTGCCTGGCCACATGCCTGGGTCTCCTGAGCCTCGGGTTCCCCCACACAGCGGAGAGCTGCCCTTTGCCCTTCCCGAAGCCCACGGGGAGTTTCTGAAGGTCACGCCTGGTCACCATTCGGCCCACATTCAGGTTTCTTTTGGTGGCAGTGTTCTGAAACCACTAAAAATCCAGCTCTGACTTGTTTGTTTGTGTGGGTGGGAGTGGGCGGCATGCACTTTCCATGTCACCCTAGATGAGCCCCAAATGTCACCTTGGGCCTGCTGGCACAGGTGGCCCTGCCTGGCCCTGCAGGCACTCGAGTCTGGGGCGAACTGTCTTTTCTAAGAGCACACAGGAAGTGCGGCTACTGTGGTCGCCGTCCCCAAGACGTGAACACACAGCATATGATACGTGAACAGAATTGCAGACCTTCTGGACTGAATGCCCCCCCACCCCATGCTCAGAAAGATATTGGAAGTGCGTGGACGCGCCCGGGAAAGGCAGCAGGTTCTCGGAGCTGCGGTTAGCAGGCAGGGCTCGAAGTGCCGAGCTTTTGCTGCTTACTGAACTCTGACCTGTAGCAAAAAGTGTGAGTGCACGGCAGAAAGAAAGTGTCAGGGAGAAAGAGTGCGGGCTGTTGTCCCATTAAATCTACTCGCCTTAAGTTCTCCTAAGGAGGCGCATCCAGAAATGCATATTGCAAGGAAACGTTTATTGCCATGGCTCTTCTAATAGCGAAAATCTGAAACCACAAGAGGGACGAGCGCTAATCATGGCACAGCCATAAAGGAAACATTAAGCAGCCATAAAAAATGTTTGGAAGAGTATTTCATGGTAAAGCCTCACGATGCAATGTGGAAAAGCGAGGAGCAAGTGTATGTGTCTCTGATCGTGCCAGAGCGTTTACAGCGCATGACCATCAGAAAGGACGGCTGTGTCTTGAAGTCACAGGACCTAATCCATGATTTTTTATTTTCTTCACTATACTTTTCCCCAATTAAACATTCTGCATATCAATTTTATACAATCCAAATTCGGACTTCCCGTGTGTAGTAAGCTCAGCGCGGACGTCGTTGAGCGGACTCCTGCTTCAGTGTCGAGCCAGGCGCCCTCTGACCAGACGGCAACGGAGCAAGAAGCCGGACGCCAGCGGGCCGTGCTTCCACGAGAGGCCGAGCGCGGTCTCTGACTCCGAGCCATCATGCTGCCGTGAGCCAGCCTGTCCCAGCCTCGGGGACACGGTCATGCTGCGCCCCGAGCTCAGCTCTGGACCGACTGGGATGGGGTCTCAGGTGACACACATCAGAGGCACGAGGGGCCAGTGGCCACATGCCCGGGGATGCGCCCTTTGATAGACGCGCAGTCCACCAGGATGCTCATTTTAGCAAGTAGCAGCGGATAAAGTTATCTTTCACTCCCTTTTTGGCAAAAATATTTATTTTCCAGAAATGAATTACCGCAATAAATTATGAGAATTGTTTCCATTGTTGACAAAATACATCAGGAATTCTAAAATTCAAAATATTTAAGTGTACTCAGCCTGTTTTTGCGACTCTTGTAGGTGCAACTCAATTTTCAGTGTTGAATTTCACCCATTTGGAAGAACAAGGAGCTCCTGAATACACTATTATTAGTGAAATTGGAATTATGATTTTATTTACCAGACTTTTAGAGGGCTCGCTACGAGCCCTGTTCTATTCCGAGCACTTTAAAAACATCACTTAATCCTCATACTCACCTGTTAGGTAGCTACTGTTGTCACATGAGGAAACTTTGGCACAGAGAAGTTAAGCAACTTCCCAGAGGTCACACAGCCAGGAAGTGACAAAGCTGGGATTTGAACCCAGACTGGCTGGCTCTGGAGCTCGCTCGTCACCAAGAGGAGTGAGATGAACTTCTCTGTAAAACCCTTTTTAGAGCTTTTGGGACAAACCATTTCGTCCACGAAGGATAAGGAGATCATCTACGTGAAAAGATTTCAAAAAAGTGTTTGGCTCTCCTTGGGAGCCCCTGCCTGATGGTGCCTGTCCCGGGGATCGTGATTGCGGGGTGCCATCTTGTGGTCAAAGAGGATATAGCTTCCAGCTCCGGAAAGCAGTCTCTTCACAGCTGGATCCACATCCTTCCGTGCCCCGAGTCCCCGCCCCATGTTTCCAGGGAGCCCGCAGCACAGTCACAGGCAGCTGTCAATGCCCAGGAGCAGCCGCCCTGGCGGCAATGAGCTCCCACCGCCCTGCCATCGACGGGCAGCCCTGAGGAGCCAGGCGGGGGCAAGTGTCTTCCTTCTGCAGGGCTTGCTACCCACGGAGACGGGCAGTGCGAAGTGCCAACAACGGGGAGAACAGAACCACCACCCGGGCGTCCGTGCCAGGGGGACACTCCTGCCCAATCTACAGACTAGTTTCAGGAGACCAACGACGTGCCCAAGGTCACACAGCTAATGACGGAGCTGGGATTCAGCAGCCTCTGGCAGACCTCACATAGAGCTCATGACCTGGGCCACCCGAGGGTGGAACCTGGGCCGACTGCTGAGCTGCCGGAGATACAACCCCTGCAGCGCCCAGCGAGCGCAGGCAGCCCCGGCGGCTTGCCTGCCTACCTTCCTTCCCAGTTAGGAATGCCCTGGGGCCCCGCATGCCCTCTGCTCTTCTGACCTCCTCACATCAGACACACAATAGAAGGCAGATGGATTATTTTTTCTTACAGACTCACAGGCATATTTAAACTTGAAGGGACCTACAGGGCAACTTTCTCCAAAATACTGCCCATCTTGGACACAGACGGTGCTCCACAAGGCGTCCGTCCCAGGCAAGGGTGGCTCCGCCAGCGGGTGCGCCCAATTCCTCCACCTCCATCCATGATCGCACTCTCGGTGGCCATAGCGGTGACAGCCCCTCATCTCTGCCTGACGCAGCGCCACCCGATGGACCCACAGGCCCCTGCTGCTCAGGGTGTCCCCGGACCTCAGCATCGGCTTCCCTGGGAGTTTGTCAGAAATGCAGAGCCTCAGGCCCTGCCCCGGCCCTACGGACCGAGAGTCCGCATGTTAACAAGGTCAGGGTGGTGCTCGTGTGCCTGCGGGTGTGTAATGCGCTGCGAGAGAACCCGGCCCAGAGGACAGCAGACTCAAGCCAGGCCAAGAGGTGTGGGCGGCACGGGTGGGGCAGGGGCACATCACAGGGGACCGTGTCGGGGGCAGCACAGCCCAGGCTGAGGACCGAAGGATGAACTGCAAGCCAGGGGCCGTGCGAGGCTCTGTTCTGGACCATCACAGGTTTGGGGCACCTGGGGAGTCACCGCTGGGCAGTGGCAGATGTGGGACATCTGGACTGGATACATAACCTCGAGACTCATCAAGGCTGTGGCCATTTCCTAAATGACCTCTGAATCTGAGAGGGCAGGGTGCAGGCTGCTAGTCCCCTCTCCCCTTGTCGCACAGAATAGGGCTTCACATTCGCACGGGTCTCGGGTGTCCCGGCGGACGCTGCTCTCCCATGCCCCCTGGTCCCCAGTCCCAGCTCTACCCGGGCAGCGTGGACTGCCACCTCACCTGCTCAGACTGGAGCTTCTTTCCACCAACGTCAGTCTCTCCCTCCCTGCGGCTGTGGGCTGACCCACGCCAGTGGGGAGAGGGCAGCCACGGGGACGGTGCCGGCCCCCGCTGACCGGGTGGGGCCGAGCGCCCTGCTGGCCTGTCCTAGTGGAGCGGGTGGAAGCTTCTGTCTTCACTCCCTGGCTTTCGGAGGTCTTTTAAAATTTTTAATTGTGACGAAACTCCCAACATAGGACGGTTGCAGGACCAGCAGAGAAAGCATTCCTGCGCGCCGTTCCCCGGCCCCCGTCCACTGAACTCTTATCGTCTTCTCGCTTCCTCACACCCATGCGTGTTTCTCTGAACCATTTGACAGTAACTCGAGTGTGCTGCCTCTTGACCACGATATACTGCAGCGTCTAGTTCCCAGAAATAGGATATTCTCCTCAATCCATAAATCACAGTAAAATCAAGTCAGGAAACTAACATTGGTAGAGGCGCAGCTACCATCTGACCTACAGACCGTGGCGCGATTTTGTCGACTGTCCCCGTGATGACCTTCGCAGTGAGGAAGCCCAGGGTCGTGGCGCATCCGGCCTTCATCTTCCATCTCCTTCAACCTGAAGTGATTCCTGAGCCTGTTTGCGACGCGGGCGCTTTTTGACACAGCATCCAAGAGGTTGGGCCCCTCGTCTTGTAGGCTCTCCCAGGACTTGGGTTTGTCCAGTGTTTCCTCACAACTGGATTCAGGGGATGCAGGCGGCACCCACGTCCTCTGCAGGGCGGCTGTCAGCAACGCGCTGACTGGTCTGCTCTTGTTGGTGGTCCTGGATCAGCAGGCCTTTGATCAAGGTGCAGTCTGATGAGGGCGGGCCGGTCCGGCTGGCGCGAATGCAAACTCACACAGTCTGATTCGGCTGTGGATCTGCGGGCGACACATGGATAAGAGGCTCCTCCCCACCTGCAAACGGCGGCAGCAGCCACCTGGGGACACGGCAAGCTCTGGTTCTCAAACTAGTACCTGATGGGACCCTACACAGGGTGGAAGGGGTGATGGAACGGGGGTGTTGCGTTTTCCCACGGGTTTGGGAAATGCGGGTCGGGTCACGCCAGCCTGGGGCTTTACTGCAGGGTGGGTCAGGGCTTTCATTCTGTCCGAGCGTGTCCTGGATCTCCCAGAGAGAGGTTTGGGGTGCCACGGACCTCAAACTTATTTGACCACAGACCCTTAGTCAGGGACCGTAAATTGGGGTTCCGAGGGATGCAAGCTGGGGTGCGGCTGCAGGTGCTCCCGGCCCTGACACACAGGGTTTGTCCATATAGGACAGCACCCCTCAGGCCCCCTTCACCTGAACTTGTCAGAAACGCAAATTCTCGGTGCCCAGACCTCCCGAATGGCCCACTCAGGGGGCAGGCAGGGTGATGGACACTCCAACAAACTTCTGGGGCGTCTGCGGCATGCCCCACCCTGAGAACCCCTGAAATACGGGGCGTGGCAACAGCTATGACACACACACACCCTCCCCAGACATCAAAGCTGGAATGTTGGGGGGGGTCCCCAAAAGCAACAACGACAAGGAGGAAAGGAATTTTAGGGGCGTTTCCCTCGAGCTGATAGCGATGGATGAGGGGCTGCACGGCCAGGCCCAAGGCAGTTCTAGGGGGGCTCCGAGGAACCCCCTGGTGCCGGGTCCCTATGGCCACTGACTTCCCTTGGACAGCCATCTCCACCAGGCCCAGAAAGCCCAGGAGGGGCTCTGTGCACACCCTGACCCCGTGCAGGGACCGAGGCTTTCCCTCCCTGGGGTCAGGACTGCAAACATCATCCTCAGACGGGCTCCACCCTGCGGAGCACAACCTGAAGCCCAGCGTGGTCCTGTGCAGAGAATGTGCCAGGGCCACGGCGGGAGCAGAGCCGGCAGCCCCAGGCCCCCTGTACACAGATGTCACCACAGCGACTCCGCCCCTCGCCAAGTGCAGTGCTCACTCTGATGGAACTTTCATTGCTGGAAATGGGGCCAAACCAAGCAGAAGTGACGCAGTGACCCCTGGCAGTCTGCTTTTGTGGCAGCTGCTCAGGTCACACCCAGGGGACAATCTGAGGCTGAGGCCAGCTGCCCACTGCCCCCTCCTTCTCTCCCCGCTGCTCGACTAACAGGCCAGGGGGCATTTTGCAGACTTCGTGGATGTTAAAGTCCAGTCTAGCACCTTTTTGGTTGTTTCTTAAGTCCTAAGAGGTTTGCACTGGGGTCCAGGGGTCTCTCCACCCTGAATTGCATGGCTTATTTAGGAAGTCTCCCCTTAACTCAAAGGGTGTGGTATTTGGGGAGAGTTTCCCGTGGTTCTGGACTGAATATAAACGTAAAGAGTTTCAGACAGTAGCATTAACTCAAAACTTCAGGAGCATGTTGGGAAACCCTCATTTGCACTCCTCCATCTCAGCACTAAAAGGTTTGTAGTCACTCATGGAATCCAGACTGCAGCAGACTCTCCCTCATGGAGAGGCCTTCATGATGACAGTTCCTCTTTAGTGGCATTCACAGTAGCAGTGATGGAAATAACAGCCTCGGTCGAGCACTTCTGCACCAGGCACTCTGCTGAGCCTTTCACTTACATCCTCTCACTTGCTTTTCCTAACAGCCTGGTGAGGTAGCAGTCCCGCCATTACCAGGCCAATCAATGGGGAAGCGGAGGCTCACAGGTTGGGTAATGTGCCCAGGGTCCCAGCAAGTAGTCAGGACTGACCCCAGAGCCCACACTCTTAACCGCACAGGAATATTGCCAAAATCTGAAGACCGTAGAGGCAGAAGAACCCTGGTTTGAATGCGTAACTTGGAAGTGACAACAACTGGTGCCCGTGGTCCATCCATTGCCCACATGAGACGCCCATTAGATGTGAGCGTCGGTGAGGGGACAAGCAGACCTGGAACCTCAGGGCTGGCAGACAAGGGGCTCGGCTCTCACACGGCTGTGCCCAGGCCAGCAGGCTGGGTGGGCCCGTGCACGGCTCAGGGACAGGATCTTCTTCCGGGCCGTTGTCCCACCATCCCCTGGAGCAGCGTTACCCGCAGTGGCTGGTCTGAAACTAGATAAGACACTTGACCACAGTGTGAATCAACATACTGCTTCCTTCGTCAAGAAAGTTTCATTTTACAAAGAAAACGTTACCTGAGCTGAACAGCATGCTGGGAGACTCAGTTGATCTGCTTTCTGGCACCTGCTCCCCTCTCCTCGCGGAGGTAGCAGTCACTGGGGCCAGTCCTAGGGCCGCACTTTGTGCAGACCACACGGCTCCCCACCCGCCTGGGGTTGCCACAGTTTCCACCAACGAGAAGGAAGGAGGGAGAGCACGGAGGACGCATGCCCCAGGCCCAAGGTCACACGTGTCTTCTGTTCCCGCATCAGTTAATGCAAACTTAGCCACAGGGCCACCCCTCGCTGCAGGGCCGTGAGAGATGCAGCCGTGTGAGAGGCCTGGGTCCATGAGGAGAGAAGTCCTGAGGATCCCCACGTCCCTTACCTGCTTGTTTCTGCGCACGGGCGTGCGGCTCCCTGCTGCCGGTGGGTGCAGCCGGACACATTTCTCTCCTGATTCCCCTCCAGCCGCACAGGGAGATCTCAGTTACCGGCTCTCTCGAAGTTAGACGTGGCCAGGAGTTGCTTGGGCTCTTGAAAGAAAAGCAGAAGACACGCAACACCAGCGTGTGATGCTCTCTGCTTTCTGCTTCCCTGCAGCCGCGGGCACACACTGGTGGAGGTGCTGCGAGATCCAGCGCGTGGAGCACGGAGCCGGCACGTGGTGGAGAAGCGGCTGGAGCCTCGCCCTGACCCGCAGGCAACTTCGAGTGAAAGAGAAGTATGACTGTGTGTGTGAACCACTGGATGTGGGGTGCTTGTTACCAGCCTGTCCTGACGCACACAGAGGGACGGCAACTCTGGGCTCGTTGATGTCACTCCTGAGCTGCCCAGTGCTGGCTCCTCTGTCCGTTTCCCCCAATCCTACAGCTCCATGAATGCCCCTCCCGCATCGCACCAAACTCTTTGCACCAGGAAAGCATCTTTGTGCTGGGCCAACAGTGCTCCCAAAAGTCATGTCCCCCGTAACCTGTGAACGTGCCATTGTTTGAAAATAGGGTCTTTGCAGATGTAATCAAGTTGAGGTGAGGTCATACTGGAGTGAGGGGGTGGGAGGCAGCCTAAATCCAGAGACTGGTGGCCTTGAGAGCAGAGGGACATTTGGACCCAGATGCACAGAGGAGAAGGCCGTGAGAAGGGGGAGGAGAGATCGGACAGGTACAGCTACAAGCCAAGGAACCCCGAGGATGCCGGGAACGCCAGAGCCTGGAACGGCTTCTGCGCTGAGCCCCTAAAAAGGAAGCAGCCATGCCCACATGTCGATTTCAGGCTCTGGCCTCTGGACCGGTGAGAGAATAGGTTCCTGTTACTTAAGCCGCCCTAGCAAACTCAGACAGTCCCTAAAGGACTTTGCAGTGGTTTCAAACACGTCCAAAAATCCTTGACACCACTTCCAACAGAAGGGAGCCTCATTCCCCTCGGCTCAAACACATGACTGCATCTGAGGAAGCGAGGATGCGTGTCTCCGAGGCCAGGCCATAGAGGGGAGAGCCTGGCTCTCTCAGGAGACGCCCTGGCCCAGCCACTGTGCTCCGAGGAAGCCCAGGCACATGGGGAGGCCACGTGTCCCCACCAGCAGCACCAGCAAGTGAAAGCCAGCTTCAGCCTCCAGACGTGGGAGCAGAGAAGCCAGAGATGACCCAGCCACAGTGACCGCCACTGCATGAGGAACCCCGAGATGACATGCTCCACCAGCCAAGCAGCCCGGGAACTGCAGAGGCCATGACTGAATCGTTGCTGCTGCTTCACGGCCCTCGGCTGGGGGATGCTCGTTATGCAGCCGTGAGGATGGAGGCAGGCGACACCCGACACAGAGAGGAGGGACAGTAAACTCCACAGATTACAGTCGTGACAGGCACACGGGGGGATCACAGGACGTGCAGGAAAGCCCAGCCCGGGGATGCGGGAAGGCCACCAGCCAGCACCCGCACCCGCTGTGCAGAAACCCGACCACCTGCATCCGAGGACAGAACAGCTGTCCTGGCGGCCCCAATAAGTGACAGCCGCCGTTCTCACAGGGAGGCAGGGGTAAGAAGGAGCCGCCGGTGTCCCTGCCTCTGTCACACACAGGCCAGGCTGGGCCAGGAGATGGGGCACGTCCACCCCACATCCCGCCTCCAGGGGCAGCCTGCTCGTCTTCAGTCACCTTTGGAAATGGAAAGAGCAAGGGCAGATGTCTGCTCGTGAAAGAGAAGGAAGGGCAGCCACCTCGAGGGGACCAGGGCCACTGCGGGGACGTCCGAGATGGAGAAAGAGGCCAGCTGGCCTCCTCGATGGAAGGAGCTGGCAGAGAGCTGTTGGGCACCATTGAGAGAGGAGATGACAGTGTGGGGAGGACCTGGGAAGGCTGCGTTGACGGGCCCAGCACGGGACATGGCTTCTGTCGTTCCAGGAGACGGCGGTCGTCCCGTGTGCCAGGGCGAGGGCTGTGATACTCTGCTCTGAGACGGAAACGCCATCACCTCTGAGACCCAAGAAATAGCCCCTGAGGGGACAGCGGTGACCGGCACTGCTGGGACCTCCGTGCGTGGCTGGTAACAGTGAATTTCTGGCAGCTCTGATCATCGTGGTCGTGGGGTCTTCTTTAGCCAACAGCGTCGTCTGCCCACATTGACAGAGAAGCAGAGGCATCACTGGGACAGACATCGGTGGAAGCTTTTCCATGACAGAGGCCACGAGACAAAGGAGGGAGGCTGGCTCCACGGACCACCAGCTACGAGCTGGATAAGGGGGAATGGGACCCAGAGGAGCCCTTAGCAGGTCGAGGGGCCAAGAGATTGGAAACCCCACAAAGGTCAGTGCACATGTGCACACACTCACACTTCCACGTGCACACACATCCTCTCACAGACATCCACTCACACATACACACATGTTCACACACG
>NC_060272.1:133513927-133561501 GCF_021613505.1 Equus quagga
TCACACATACACACATGTTCACACACGTGCACACATGTCCTCTCACAGACGTCCACTCACACATACACACATGTTCACACGCGTGCACACATGTCCTCTCACATACACACATGTTCACATGTGCACACATGTCCTCTCACAGGCGTCCGCTCACACATACACACAGGTTCACACACGTGCACACATGTCCTCTCACAGACGTCCACTCACACATACACACATGTTCACACACGTCCTCTCACAGACACGTCCACTCACACATACACACATGTTCACACACGTGCACACATGTCCTCTCACAGACACGTCCACTCACACATGCACACATGTTCACACACGTGCACACATGTCCTGTCACACATGGACACACGTCCACTCACACGTGCACACATGTCCTCTCACACGCGTCCACTCACACATACACACATGTTCACACACGTGCACACATGTCCTCTCACAGACGTCCACTCACACATACACACATGTTCACACACGTGCACACATGTCCTCTCACACACGTCCACTCACATACACACATGTTCGCACGTGCACACATGTCCTCTCACAGACGTCCACTCACACATACACACATGTTCACACACGTGCACACATGTCCACTCACATACACACATGTTCACACACGTGCACACATGTCCTCTCGCAGACGTCCACTCACACATACACACATGCATGTACATCTTCTCACACGCATGCACACACACACAGCTGCCATGAGCAGCCCTGGCAGAATGACCCGGAAGAGTGACAATTTAAATGTAACGTTTTGAGGGTGGGGCCCCGGTTCACCCCGGCCCTGGGAGAATCGTTCTCTCCGAAGGCTGGTTTAGTCACGGCGTGACTGGCCAGGAGCAGCTCAGAGCGCCTCTCCTCCCCGAGGACCTGCATCTGGCGGGTCTGGGCTGTGTCCTTCCTCCCACGGCAGGATCAGGCATCCACAGCACAAAGCACAGTACGTCGTGCTGGGAGGTCCGCAGCCCAGCCGTCCCAGTGGCCAGCTCCTCCATGGCCGGGCCTGCAGCGGAGCAGAGCGTCCCTCGATGGTCTGCTGTAGCCCTCAGGCCTGCAGATGTTTGAGTATGGAGAGTAAATGGTGAAATGCGTGCTCTTCTTTACGTGCCTCCCGGAATCCTTTATGGCGTCTGACCCATAAACACACAATTCTATGCCGCAAGATGGGACCAAACCACAACAAGAAAAACAAGGCAAAGGAAGCAAAGAGCGACGGTGAGTGGTGGTGGAGGCAGCCCGGTGCCGAGGATGGGGGAGTCCCTGCTGGAGGGGCAGGAGGAAGACCCAGAAGGTGTCTCTCATATGCTTAAGTGTCAAAATGGGACATCTCACCAGAGAGAACTCGAGAGACAGACAGACAGACTCTCCAGGAAAACAAGCCCCAAACCTCTGACCAGCCATTTCCCCAGGACCTCAGAAACCCTTTCAGGAGAAATCCTGCAGACCCAGCTCTGTGCCCTGAGAGAGACCAGACGGATGCGATCCCACCCGGAGTCCAGGGCGTCCGGGGGTTTTAGCAACGCGTCTCGGCCTTGCTAAGCCCTTCTTAAGTGAGATTCATTTCCCATGACTTTTTCCCAAAAAACGATCCTGATCTTCAGGTAGAGTGGTGTGAAATCCCTAGTGCTCAAAGTGAGTGCCGCACACACGCAAAGACAGTGTAAAGGAGGAAGCAGAAGGAAGGTCGGCAACACTTCCCACCACCACGAGCTGGAGGCTTCAATCAAAACACCCATCAGTTCTAGAGTAGAAAGCACCGAGGTTAATGATAAACGGGTGCAGGTCCATCTTATCACAGACCAGATTCACGGCGGGGGTTTAGGGAGTAGCAGCGTTTCAACCATTGTAAAGAGCATTATTTTTAAAAACATCAACGTGCTCCGTTTAACAAGCATCTTCCGTCCACACTCACCACTTCTGCTAACGTTGGAGGTTGTGTTGGTTTCCTGGAGCTGCTGTAACAAATGAGCGCAAACTCGGTGCCTGAAGGCCGCTCGTGCCCATCATCTCACAGCTCTGTAGAGCAGAGGCTGGACCTGGTCACTTGGGGCTGGAAGCAGGCTGTGGGCAGGGCCACTTCCTTCCCGAGGTTCCTGGGGAGAATCCCTTTCTTTGCCTTTTCCAGGTTCTAGAAGCTGCCCACTTTCATTGGCTCATGGCCCCTTCCTCCGTCTTCAAAGCAGCAATGGTGCTCGAGTCACCCCATCACTCTGACCTCCTCCCCGCCAGCCTCTGCCACTTATAAGGACCGTTGTGTTTACACTGGATCCCACCGAGAATAATCTCGTGAAGTTAGCAGATTAGCACGCTCATTCCAACCCCAGCCTCACCTGCCCTTTGGTGTCACTAACTTATTCACAGGCTTGAGGATGAGAATGTGCGTGTCTTCAGGGCCGTTCTTCTGCCTGCCACAGGGTCTTTGTGAGAAAAATAAATAAAAGGCATACAGAAAGGAAGACATAAAACCAGCTTTATTCACAAAGACGTGACAACCTACATAGGAAAATGTAAGGAATCTACAGAAAGCTGCTAAAACTAACAAGTGAGTTTAGCAAGGTTGTAGGACACAAGGTCAGTATACAAAAGTCCTCTGGATTTGCATACACCAAAAATAAAATATATGTTGGAAATTTTTTATATGTTATAAATACAATGAAAAATTGGAAAATTAAAGTTGTTTAAAATTCCAGTTACAGCGATATCAAAGAATGTAAAATACTTATTTCATAGGTGTTTATATAAATTTACATACGTTTATTATACAAATTAAACAAAAGATGCAAAGGCTATAAAATGCTTCTGAGAACAACTACAGAGGACCCAAGTAATGGACGCTCGTGACCCGGTGTTGTCATTGCCGCCAGTTCTCCCCAGATTCATGGGGAGATTTGATATGATCCCCAACAAAACCTCAGGAGGCTTTTCTGTAGAAATTGAGAAACTAATTATGTGGAAATGCAAAGGACCTGGGACGGCCAACCCAGTTTTAAGAAAGAGCAGGTCTGAGGGCTCGCGTCAGTGATTCCAAGAGCTTCCTGGAGGAGGCATGGGTCAGGGTCCAAGGGGAGCAGACATACATCCATAGAAGAAAGACAGTGCGCTCAGAAATGGACCCACTCCCACAGAGTCAACGAATCTTTGACCAACGTGCCAAGACAGTTCACTGGGGGAAATGATAATCTTTTCAACAAATGGCTGAAATAATTGACTATCCCTGTGTAACAACAAAACAAAACAAAACGTTTAAACTCAACCACTGCCTCACATTATATAGAAAGACTTATTGAAACGTATCATAGATCTCAGTGTAAAAGCTAAAGCTATGAGACTTTCAGAAGAAAACTCAGGAGAAAATCCCGGTCACCTAGGATTAGGCAAGATTTCTTAAGTTGGACACCTACAGCATGAACCATACATTTAAACAATTAGTAAATTGGACTTCAAAATTAAGAACATTTGCTCTTCAAAACGCACTGTTAAGTCAAATAAAAAGGCAAGCCATAGACTGTGAAAAAATATTTGCAAGAAATATAAAGGACTTGTATCCAGAATATATAAAGAGCTGTTACAGCTCAATAATGAGATAATCCAATTTTTTGAAAGATTTGGACAGTTCCCTAAGGAAGATATCAGAAGGCCAATAAGCACAGGAAAAGATGCTCAATGTCCTCAGACATCAGGGAAATGCAGAGGAAAAGCAGTGAGACAGAGCTACACACTCACCAGAAGTTACGAGACTGATTATACCCAGTGCTGACGGAGACGTGGAGACAGACTGGAGCTCTCGCACTGCTGGTGGGAATGGGGAACGGAACAGCCACCTGGGGGAAGCCGTTAGGAAAGCGACATCTCGTGAAATTAAACGTATACTAATCGTCTCACTCAGCAATACCCCGGTCATGTACTTGCTTGAGAGGTGAGAATGTGTCAGGACAAAGATGTGTATGTGCAAGTTCATAGCAGTTTTGTTCATAACATCCCAAAGCTAAGACAACCCTAAACGTCCATCTCCTGGTGAATGGATAAACCAGTTGTCGTGTGTCCACGTGATGGAACGCTATTCCACAACAGAAAGGAGCAATTACTGAGTGACTGGACCACCTGAAAGGATGAGCTACAGGAGGAAGCCAGACACGGCAGACCAGCACCGCGCGATCCCGTCTACGTGAAATGACAGGAAAGGGCAACATAGAGACAGCAGAGATCTGGGGTTTCCGGGGTCTCAGACAGGACTGACTAGAAAAGGTATGGGGACACTTATCGGGGTGACGGAAATGTTCTCTATCACAACTGGGCTGGTTACAATACTGCATGTATTTGTTAGAATTCTCTGGGTCGTTAAAATCGTGAATTTTATTGTGTGTACATTTTACCCCCACAAAACCGACCAAGTAAAGGGGAAAAAAGAAGTACTTTTAATAAAGCATATTCTTAATTCAGGGCCACTTTGGAGAAAGTTGAAAGGAGGACAATAGTTTAAGGACCATATTAAATTGAAAATGTTTGAACTTTAAACAAAAGAGTCTGCAATTTAACGCAGGGGAGTTAAAAAGTGGGAGCACAGCACCCTCTAGTGGCCCAATTGTGCATTTAAAATATCGCACTCAATCTGCTACATATTAACGTGAAAAGATGCAGTAAAAAGAAAATGTTTCGCTTAATACCCAAAGTAAATTTTTGACAGTTAATATCTACTAGTAATGAAAAGTTGAGACACCTAAGAAGAAGAGAGTGTTACCTAATTCTGAGCCACAACCAAAATCATACTTCAGAGATATTCTCATTTTAATTACAAACAGAACAAAATTGTTTGCTATCACTATTATTTAACATTTTTCTGGAAGTTGCAGTCAATGAAAAACATTAAAAAAATAAATAAAGCAGGAGCAAGATGTACAATTATTTAAAAGTACAAAATAAACTGATCACAGTTGGAAGATAATAGAATAATGTACTTAAAACTCAAGGGAATCAACGTAAAATTCTTATAATGCATTAAGTGATCAGCCATAAGATTAAAGCATAAAACCTGAACAGCTTTTCTACAAGACAACAATCACAGAATATAAGCTATAATGGAGAAAGCTTCCGTTAACAGAAGCAGACGCAGCAGCAGCAAAAATACACAAAATGCCTGTAGATAATCCTAAAAAGCAATCTAGACCTAAGGAAGAAGACTGCCAAAATCTACTGATGGGCTACAAAGAAACTTACATGGTGAGACATATGCTATTTCTTTTTTTTTCTGTTTTGAGGAAGATTAGCCCTGAGCTAACATCTCCCACCAATCCTCCTCTTTTTGCTGAGGAAGATTGGCCCTGAGCTAACATCCTTGCCCATCTTCCTCTACTTTATATGTGGGACGCCTACCACAGCGTGGCTGGGCAAGCGGTGCGTAGATCTGCACCCAGGATCTGAACTGGTGAACCCCGGGCCACTGGAGCAGAATGTGCGAACTTAACCACTGCACCACTGGGCCGGCCCCAACATATGCCATTTCTTGCTGGAGAAACTTAATGGAATATACACGTCCCTTCTCTTCAGTTTATCTCTATGTTTCACGGAACCTCAGTCAGAATCATTACAGTATTGTTTTCGGAACTTGTTCATGCGATTGAAGTTAATCCAGACACTTCATATGTGTGTAACAACAGCCCACCTTATACTGCTTCTTTTTTCTTTTTTTACTCTGCATACTTGGCGTCGTTCGGAATGCATCTTTTCGCAGTTTGCCTTCTTGTGCAGAAAGCTACCGTTTGTAGATACATTCACGTAACTGCACGTGGCGTTTCCCCAGCTCGTTCTTTCTCCTGTGGACGAGGCATTTTCGTTGCCCACGTTTTTACAATTACAGACAGCACCACTGGGCGCTCTTCTCACGCCTCCTGGTGCGCACGTGCACACACCCGCGAGCAGACTTGCCAGGACGCGGGCGAGTGCCGGTTCAGCCCCACAGATGTGAGGAGCTGCTCTCCAGAGAGATGGTGCCCCGGCTCCAGCCATGGAATCACCTCCTTTCCACAGGCTCGTCGCGTGCTGTGGACTGAACCGTGTCCCTCCGAAACTCTCACATTGGAGCCCTGAACCCCGGTGGGACGGTGTTTGGAGGTCGGGCCTTTGGGAAGCGAGTAGGGTTAGACCAGGGCATGAGCATGGGCCCCGATGGGATTAACGCCCTTATAGGAGGAGACGTGAGACAGCTTGCTCTCTCTCATCCGTGTGAGGACTCAGCGAGAAGGGGGACGTCCGCAGCCCGGGAGGGGCTCGTGCCAGACCTGATGCTGCCGGCACCTGGATGGCGGCCGCCAGCCCCTGGGCCGGTGAGAAACACGCGTCTGCTCTTCCAGCCGCCCGCCTGTGGTGGTCTGCTGCGGCCGCAGGAGCAGGCTGATACAATGTACCTCAGCTGTGAAACCAAGTGTCTTGTCGGTAATGACCAAAATTTTGTTGCCTTAATTAATAAATTTTCCCCTAAATTATTTTCTCATTTCAGTCAGATAGGTATTTTGCAACAAGTGGATTCCATAAATTTAGATTGTGGTGGCATGCCCATATCAATATTGTTTTTAAAGTTCTATTAAGTATATCATCTGAAAATGTTCGATTATTTTTAACTGTGCAGTAAAAAATCTTACAGATTCTGATCGTATTCGCTAAATTTTTTCATTTCATTATCAATCACCTTCCCAAAGTTTTGTCGCCAAGAGTATATGTCAAATGCTTTGTTATATGTAACTGGTTCATAACGTTATTTTGTATTCTCCCATTGAAGAGTACAAATTTTCTTTATGTGAACCATGAACTTGTCAGGACATTATTCCCCATTCTGACAAAACGTGTTTGATGATACTTACAACTTTCAAGTAATGTTTGTATCCAACATTTGTCACTAAGAACAAAAATAAGCCATTTATTTTTCCTGAAATTACAAGTTATTTAATACCAGAAAAAGATATTATATTTCATTATAAGGTATGGCAGGTTATCAATTTTTTTGCCCCTATTACAAATCCCTTCCAGGGGCTGGCCCGGTGGTGCAGCGGTTAAGTTCGCATGTTCCACTTCTGCAGCCCAGGGTTCACTGGTTCAGATCCCTGGTGCGGACATGGCACTGCTTGACAAGCCATGCTGTGGCAGGCGTCCCACATATAAAGCAGAGGAAGATGGGCACGGATGTTAGCTGAGGGCCAGTCTTCCTCAGCAAAAAGAGGAGAGTTGGCAGCAGATGTTAGCTCAGGGCTAATCTTCCTAAAAAAAATAATAAGCAAAAAATAAAATTAAAAAATAAATTCATTCCAAAACACTTCACCAGAACTTTGACTCTCCTCTCAGTCCATTCAGAAACTTCACATATTCTGTCAACTGCATTTTTTTTCTTGGAGAGAGTCCTTCTGGAACCCTCCTCCAGCTGTTCCCTCTGGCAGGTGCGCTGCAGGCTCTGCCCAGGGGAACATCAGGGACCTCAGGTGACAGGTCATCGTGGAGACTCTTTTACCTCTCTGTTACTACATGGCCCTCGTGTTGTTCTCTTTCTTGATTTATTCCCTTATTTTGCTGGAGCATATCCTGTAGTAGCTTCCTGAGAAAGGCTATCTGCAGAGTAAGCTCCTCAGGAACTCACAGGACTGAGACATCCGTTTCCTGCCCTGCCCCTGACTGCTTGCCCTTCTGGGTCTCAGTGGACGTGGTCTCCCTGTGGTCTTGGGGAGCAGTTCCTTCACCTCCTGTTAGCCCCCACATTGTTCAGCTTAGGTCCCTTCTTTCCGCATGGTGGGATGTCAAGCGGTTCTTGATCTCAGTGTTTTTACATTCCAAGTTTTGTGCGTTGGGGACGAGACGGTCTTTTTCCTTCCATTTTGCAGGGCACTCAGGGTCTTTCAACTGGAAACGCAAGTCCTTCTGTTCTAGAAATGCTTTAATGTTTTCTTGTATAATCTCCTCCTCTTCTCTCTTCTCTCATCTCTACTACGAGGATCCTTTGTTCACACGTCTGGAGTCCAGATTGCTCCTCTCGTGCTCTTTGCTCTTCTCTGCTATTTTCCTTCAAAGTCTCCTTACTTGGAGGCACCCTCCAGTCTCCTTCCATTACCTCCACTAAAACTTTTCTGAGCTCTCACTTTTTTAGTTTCCGAGGCCCATCTTCATTCTATGAATAGTCCTATTTTGTTTCTCTCTGCCTTTATTTCTTATATGCAATATCTTCCTTTATTTCTCTGAGACTACAAACCATAGTTTCTAGGAACTTTTCCTTTTATTTTTACATTATCTCTTTTCTCTCAATTTCTTTTTTTTTCTATTTGCCTTGGTTTCTGTTTCTTTCATTGGAAGCTTCCTGTGAATGTCTGAATCGTGGCTGTCTGATCTTAGAACAGGGTATGAAACGCTGACTGGAAAGAGTGAAGGCCAGGAAAGCTGCTCGGCTGGTGAGCTTCCCAGCAGGGGGATTTTCAGCTACCTGAGCTGTTTCACCAAGAACCGTCTTCGCTCTCGGGCTGGCGAGTTTCTCTGGAGAAGGCCATCGGGTCTCCCGCCTGGAGAGGATGACCCTCGCCACCAGTGTTCTTAGAGGCCTGTGAAGAAAGAGGGCAGGTGCTCTTCCAGTATCAACTCCCCTCAGTGATGCCTGCATCCCTGGTGCAGACTCGCTCACCTGGTCCTCTGCAGGCAGCAAACTTCCAGACGTTTCCAGGGCCGGGAAGGGTGGTCAAGGAGCAGTGTGGCGGGGGGAGGGACTTGGGGGTTTCCAACAATCCTGCTTCCTGCTGCATTACTCTCCTCACCGTCCGGGGCCTCTGGTGCCCATGATCCCTAGTCTTTTCTGCATCCTCCCCTTTCTGCATCCTCATCTGTTCTGCATCCTTGTCCTTTCTGCATCCTCGTCCTTTCTGCTGTCTGACGTATGAGTAGACTTGCTTCTCAGCTCCGTATCGCTGGGTGAGACTTCAGCTTCTCTGCACTTCAGCTGTCCCTTGTGCATCTTATCTCCAGCACTCAAGATGTCCTACTGCCATTTCCCTGCTGTTCTCTTTGTCCTTCTGGGTTATGCCTTCCGTCCATCCCTTTACAGTCTTTCATCGCTTCGGGGAAAAAACAAAAGTAAAAGTAAATCCATCCTTTTGTTTTCATACTTTGGATAACTTGCAATACATTGCCCATGAAATCATTTGTTTTTCCTGAAATGAAAAGATACAACTTGCTAATTTCAAAAAAACAAGTGGCTTACTTTTGTTGTTAGTGATACAGTTGTTGGATGTAAATGTTACTCAAGAGTCGTATGGTTCAAAGTGGGAAGCGGTAATACTTGTTTTATTAGAATTGGCAGTGAGAACGTTCCAGCTCACACAAAGAATTTGTAACTGTCAGTGAGAACACATGTAATAACATTGTGAATAAGTCACACACAATAAAGCATGTGGGGAAAAGCTCACAAATTCTATTAATAAATCTAATTGACATTTTAAAAACACCCTCACAATTTAAAAGTTTGACTGTATAGTTAAAAAATAATTTGGCATATTCAGACAGGATACTTTTAATAGAACTTAAAAGATAATATTGATGTGGACACATGACTGCAATCTAAATTTATAGAATCGATTTGTTGCAAAATATATATCTAACTGAAATAAGAAAACAATTTTGGGGAAAATATATAAATCAAGACAATAAAATTTCGATCTTAACCAATGAAGCTTCCACCATTTTGACACAAAAGTTACTTTAATAATTTACTTAAAATGTAAAAAATCCAAGTTTTTCATGGTAAATTCATGGTTTTGAGGTGCTCGAAGATATCTGAAACAATTTATCAGGCTTTATTGTCAGTGCTCATAAAACACGGTCTCAGCCAGAGAACTCAGATTGGTGCCTCACCGGGTTCTGTCGAGGCGGTGCCGTGTAAGAAGGCAGCGAAAATGAGGAGTTCTGGCCAGGAGTTGGGAAATATTAGGATGGTTTAACACAGCAGCAGCCACAACGCTGTGCTCATTTATCTCTGAAAAATGTAATAAAAACTATAAATCAGCTAACTCACTTTATCTATGCTCAATAAACTTTATATTTGCTACCATATACCAAGTGAACTTCAGAGAGGATGAAACAACGTGTGTAGAAAAGGGAATTAAAATAACGAAAAGTGCAGAAGCATACTGGGCCCGTGGGCCGAGGTGCAAGGCCAGCCTGGCAGCTCCTGGCTCGCCGGGGATCCGCTCCAGTAAACTGGGAAGCGGCGGCCATCAAACGTTCAACGTGGAGACTGTTCTAGGAACTTGACTTTACTGGGAGAAAATTCCAACTGTTAAAGCGAATGGACTAACCTGAGGAATGATCAGCGTGATGAGCACATAAAATAAGATGTCTTCATCAAGATAAGGCAGGATCGAGCAAGCACTGAGGGGCCACGACATTCCCACCAAAACAAAGCAGAATAGGGGCCAGCCCGGTGGCACAGCGGTTAAGTGCGCACATTCCACTTCAGTGGCCTGGGGTTCGCTGAGTCAGATCCCGGGTGTGGACATGGCACTGCTTGGCAAGCTATGCTGTGGTAGGCATCCCATGTATAAAGTAGAGGAAGATGGGCATGGATGTTCGCTCAGGGCCAGGCTTCCTCAGCAAAAAGAGGAGGATTGGGGGGCTGGCCCCGTGGCCGAGTGGTTAAGTTCGCGCGCTCCGCTGCAGGCAGCCCAGTGTTTCGTTGGTTCGAATCCTGGGCGCGGACATGGCACTGCTCATCAAACCACGCTGAGGCAGCGTCCCACATGCCACAACTAGAAGAACCCACAACAAAGAATACACAACTATGTACCAGGGGGCTTTGGGGAGAAAAAGGAAAAAATAAAATCTTTAAAAAAAAAAAAAAAGAGGAGGATTGGCAGTAGTTAGCTCAGGGCTAATCTTCCTCAAAAGAAAAAAAAAAAAAAAAGAATGAAATCTCATTTCCAGGAGGGCAACTATTAGGCCGTCTGAATCCGTTATATGGAATGTGTTGTGTGATAACAAAAATGAAAAATGCATTGACCTGGAAGTTCTTTCAAGCTACTGAGTCACGAAAGTTGGCCAAACGACCGACCGTGGATTGAAGGTAAAGGAGAATTGATAGAATGAAGACGACCAAATAAACCTTTCACTCCAAGGTCATTGTTGTTGACCTAGTTGGTCACCTCTGGACAATTCTATAAGAGCTGAGCCTTGCGGAGTGTCACCGTGGTTAGTTCTGCGGAATCTGAGCCAGGTTCTTTCCCGCGATCAATGCCGTGGGTGTCAGGAGATTCTCCGTGAGTGACCCTCCGTGTGGGCCCCCAGGTGACTGTCAGAGTACACGGGAGTCTAGAAGACCGGGTGTAGCCTCCTCCACTCCGTCAAGGCACAGACATGGGCCCCGGTTGATGACAGCCACAGCAAACCAGAGATGGCGCCACCGATTTCAAAACTTTGTCAGATGCCTCCAACGTTGTTAGAATGTTTTGTCAAATGATTTGCACTGCTGATTTCATCATTGATAAGCAATGCATATACTGCTCAATATATAGAGAATTCAGTTTATTGAAAGAGTAAAAGAGAACATATTTTTGATTTAGAGTTTCTACATGGATTCATATTGCCACGCCGCTGGTCAGACAGCATGAATCAGACTGACTTCTCCAGCCCCACCTGCGGCCAGCCCCCCTTTGCAGTCAGTTCGGCCACCTGGACTGCTGTCCTCTCCTGCACACCACGTGCCTCCCTGGCCTGCATCCCGTGCAGTGCTGACCCCTCTGTCCACATGCTTCTTCTCAGCCACCTTCGGTTTTGCTGGTTCCCATTGAATCTCCAGGAGCAATTTGGAAACCTGTCCTCTGCTGACTCCTCCTTGACCCCGGGTCTGGACAGCCCCCATTTTACACCGTGCTCCTCTATCAGAGCCCGTCTGCTTGGTTTCCATGCACATTTGCCCATCTCTTCGTCCGTGTCCTGGTTACAGATGAGTCACCCACCCAGCCCCGGGAACTCGCCCTATAACCAGAGTGTCTGTAGGTCCCTCATGTGCTGCTCTGTCGTGGTGCCACCAGCCCACAGCCCGGGCAGCGTGGAGCTGGGTGTGCAGAGACCCCTCTCCCTCCTCGTGGTCTTCCTGAACAAGCTCCGTCCATCCCATCCAGGAATCCTGGAGGTGGTGCCATTTCTACCTCCAAGACTGCCTCCTTCATCCTTCCAGCTCAGGGAGACTGCCCTCTTGTAGCCCTCCAGATCCCAAGCCTGAGACGTGGGGATTGTTCTAGAAGTGCCCATCTTTCTCACTGACCAGCTCCAATTGACCACCAAGTCCTGTGCATGTCTCCAGCCACCTCTCTCCCGTCCCTTTGTCTGAGTCAGCTCGGGTGCTCTGACAGAATCCCCATCACAGACTGAGTGGCTGAAACAACAGAAACTTATTTCTCGCCGTTCTGGAGACTGGAAGTCCAGGATGAGGGTGCCAGCGGGGTGCGGTCCTGGGACAGCCCTCTTTCCGGGTGCAGAGAACTGACATCCCACCAGCCCTCACGTGATGGAAGGAGGGAGCTGCCTGGTGCCTCCTTTATGAGAACACTAATCCTGGCATGGAGGCTCCGCCCTCATGACCCAGTCACCTCCCAAAGGCCCCTGCTCCTGGCACCACCACCCTGGGGGATAGGTTTCAACACGTGACGGTGGGGGGACAGACATTCAGACCACAGCAACCTCCCCTGCTGCCCGTCCTCACTTTGCGGGAATGGGCATCATTGCCACGGGCGCCCTGCCTCCCCACCCCTGTGTCACTCAGCCTGGCATCTGAGCAACCTGCCACGAGGCTCGTCTGGTCGAGCGGATGCAGGATCGCTCTCCAGGCAACCAGGTCGGGCCGGGAAAGGCGTCCCCAGGGCCTGCTGCCCTGTGGCTGCCGGCTAGTATTTTCCACACTCCCTGCAGGTCTCTGCGATGCAGATTCGTGCCAGTGCCGGAAAGTTCCAGCTTGCCCTCGCTCCCCTCTGCCACTGCTGACCACCAGGCGCTTCACGGCAAACCCACAGTGGCGGAAGCCTCACAGAGGCCCGGCTCTGTGCCTTCCTGCAGGGCCCTCCCTCGTGGTCCCACCGTGGGATCCCCTGCAAGCCCCGCCTTGCCCGCCCACGTGCATCCTCCCCCCCCCCACCACTGTGTCAGGGCGTTTCCTGTCTTGCACCCCAGGCCCATAACTCACACGGTGGATTCGCACTCCTGACTAATGCAAGTCACTCTCCTAACAATGTGACGCCCAGGCCAGAGCACCTGCGGTTCCCTGAAGGCAGCTGGGCTTCTGGGCGTGCTTTTCTCGCTAACTGGAATTCTCCTCCCCGCTGGTGTGTACCCAGCTAATGCCTTATCCTTCAATCCCGTCTGGCAAGCCGCGGCCTCCTGGATACTCCCTCTGGGAGAAAACGCTATTGACTGGGAAGAGAATGTCAGGATGACACTTCGGCTGCAAGCAACAGAAACTGAATCTGGTGAACTCAAAACCAGCAAAAAATACAGGAAGACCATCGGCAGATCACAGCCATGGAAAAGCCAGACAGCCGGGCCCGAGAAGCGTGGAGTTGTCAGCAGAAGGGCCGCATAGAGCAGCTATTTGGAACATTCTACAGGATGTCTCAGCTCTAACCTCTCCCCACAGGGGTTCTCAGCTCAAGACACGGATTTCCAAGGAAGAATCTGATGGGCTATCTTGGATCCTGTGCTCACCCTGTGATTAGGGTGGTCAGCGTATCTGCCTCTGCTTGGGAACAGGGCACTTCTCTTGCCAAAGAAAGGGGGAAGGGACCATCAATCATCTGCCATAATGGGATGCATTTGGAGGAGCTTCCTGAATCGATATTCTGGCTCTGCCACGTTTCCGCCGAGAGAGCTCAGCATGTCCTTTAGTGTCTCTGAGATTCCATTTCTGCGCGTGCAATGCCGGCCACGCAGGGCTGATGAGAGAACCAGAGGGGAGCATTAGTGCTGTTTCTCATGATGGCCAGTGTGGTGTCACCCAGGCCACAGCCCTTGTGTTCTCGTCTCTCAGCAGGCCTGACTTTCCCATCAGCTGGGGATGACTAACGGAGGTGACCCAGCAGAAAATCCAGCCAAAACAGGGAAGACAGCCTGACCCTCATTCCACACAGCAGAAGAAAAGAGAGCTGGAAAAACATGAGAGAGCTGACGGAGATGAAGAAGAATGACCTTGATTTCAATCACTAACGAGTTATGACTCGTTGAGAAATGTTCTGTAGCATGAGGCAGAGATCTGACTGTGTTGTATTGGTGGCTTGTCTCAGAATTATTTGACAATCTGTTCTTTCACCACCGGCGCGCGATGTCTCCTGTGCCACTTGATGTCTCAGCCACGCGCAACAGAAGGCCCAAAGCAGGTGGGCGTACACCCTGCTGGAGGGCACAGAGCCCAGGGGAGGGGGCCTGCTCACACTCTGCCCTCTGGCTGTGGCCTCCGTGGCTGTGCCTCAGCCCACGTGTTGCCTTCCTCCTCTGGATGCTGCCCCACTGGAGCGAAGAATGGCAGCCATGGTTCCAGGAGTCGCAACCTCACGTCAAACATCCAGAGGAAGCGGGTCTGTGGCACAGAATTTCCCAAACTCCCTGAGCTCCACACCGGGGAGCAGGGACCATGTGCCCCTGTGAACAGTCACCGTGGCCCTGGCATGAGATGGACTGTTGACCATTCCACCTGCCAAGAAGCAAGGTGTACTTCGGGAGACAATGGTGGAATCAACGTCCCCAGAATCACATGCAAGGAGGGAGTGGTGAGTAGATGCTAGGGAAACAGCAAATAGGTGTTCACAACGCTCTGGCTCTCACCTGAGGTCCTAGAACCAGCAGCAACATCCTCCTCACCTGGGAGCTTGTTAGAATGGAGAGTCTGTATGCCCGCCCCACACCTGCCAACTCAGAATCCGCGTTTGAAAAGATGCCCAGAGTGCAAGGAGGCAGCGCGGCCCTGGAGGGCACACGAAGACGCAGAGGCAGACCAGCTGGTCAGTATGGGAGTAGAAAGTCAATTTTACCAGCACTAATTTGCCACAGGAAGTCAAGGCAAGGTCATCAGCCAAGAGAGGTGTAAAGAAACAGAGGAAGCCCCTCCAGGAGAATGGTACAGTTTAGAAAGAACTGGCTGGAGCAGGGGGGAGAGCTGGCCAGGGCCACTGGCATGGATGGCTGGTCTGAGTTGAGGACACATGGTGGTGAAGAGCATGAACTGGTCCCCAAACCCTAAAGCTGGAGATTTCATCAAGCGATGCACACTATTTTAATTCTGGAAGTAGAAGTGGAGTTATTTGATACAAGTTTGGGAGGATTGCAGAGCTTCTGTGGTTGAACGGCAAGGCAACACACTTCTTTACCGTGCTGGCAAACTGTGGTTCAAGTTACTCATCAGCTCTGCAGGGAAGAAACTCACCGAGGACGGGTGACAAACCGGAAGGGCCACAAGATCAGTGGGCTCAACTCTGTCAAGTAGCAGCATTGTGGATGCAAGGAAATGAGAGCCCTGGAAGAACAGGTAACACGAGACCTGGGGCACTGGACTCACGGTTCAGAGACGACGAGCTGTCGGTGATGTGGTCCAGCGTGGAGCTGCGCAAGGCATTGTGGGGCGAAGGAGTGAAGGAAGGCATGGAGAGTTACGGAAGCCAAGGAATGTCAAGGCCTGGAGCTGGACCATTCACATTGACACTGATGGGCCCATCGTGCATTTTCACACGGAGGTGGCAAGGAAGACTGAGCCGGTGAAGGGGGTGTGGGGAATCGGTGTGTGGCACTGAGTAGGGATAAAGAGTGGTTTTGAAAGATGGAGAGGGTTTAACAGGGTGCACTTGGGCCCATGAATGGGGAACGAATCACCTGGAAGCGATATTCTTCATGAGGCTGAGAGAGTTCCTTCCCAGTGGCCCTCGGGGACAGGGGACAGTGGCGTGCCCAAGGGTAAGGCAGGGATGCAGGAGGGCAGCAACGTCAGGGGACAGCCAGTTTCAGGAGGAGCTGGGCTGTTGAGAGCCTTTCCTCCTGTGAGGAGAGGGAAATGGAAGGGGGCTTGTTTACCATGGGTTGTGCATTCTGAATGGCACCATGGAAGGATCTAGAAAAAGAAGAGTTATAGAAGGAAGAGTACAGGAGTTGGGGGTGGAGAGAAGGGGAGGGAGGAAGGAGATGTCATTTCTATGACTCCTAGACGTGACAGATAAAATGTCACAAACATGTGAATAGCAGAGCTGGCTGCCCAGGAGAAGCCCGAATGTTAGTGGCCCCATGGGAACAGAACAGGCTTGGCCCACAGATGTGGGAGAATTGGAACTGGGACCACCTTACAAAGCCCAGGACCCTAGAAAGGCTGTGTTCTCAATGACAGGAGATCCTAGAAAAATCCACCACTGGCAAAGGGAGACAGCAAGAAAACACGTCTTTCTTGGCCCCAGCTCTGGGGAGGAAAAGTATTCTTCCCTGAAAGTTTGTAAGCTCTGGTCGCAGATCCTTTGGACCTATTCTATGTATATGATCCAGGAATGCTCAAGCCAAGAACCTAATGTGTCCCTGGCTTGGTGGCACTGGGAGCATGAGAGTTCCCAGAGCAAAGTCCCACCAAACACGAGCTCACAATCCAAAATCACAGGACAGGCCACCGATGAGCTCCAGTCAAAAGTCCACAGAAACACGAAGCAGGGCCGGCCGCCCCTGGACCGCAGGCCTGGGGTTACTAGACACACAGTGCAAGGCAGGGCTGAGGAGAGAGATGGAGGAGGGGTTGGAACCGGGAAAGGAACACAGTACCATGAAGACAGCAACGAGAAAGGTCAGGTAGCACCTTCTTTGGCCATTCAGCCACTTCCTGATTCTTTACTTCAGAAAACTTGAAGGTGGGCCTGAGAAGTAACCAGTTGGTAGATCATTAAAATTATTTTTTGGAGGCCAGCCCAGTGGTATAGCAGTTAAGTTTGCGTGCTCTGCTTTGGCAGCCCAGGGTTCACAGGTTCAGATCCCGGGTGCGGACCTGCACACCACTCATCAAGCCGTGCTGTGGCGGTATCCCACATACAAAATAGAGAAAGATGGGCAGAGATGTTAGCTCAGGGACAATCTTCACCAAGCAAAAGGAGGAAGATGGGCAACAGATATCAGCTCAAGGCCAATCTTCCTCATCAAAAAAAATCCTTTTTTGATGATAGATTACTATACAGATATTTGCTGTGTCACAGAAGTAGTCCTGACAACTTAGTGAATCAACGACTTAAAAAAAGCTGCTTCCATCCTGTCAAAGAAAAAAATCCCTAACCAATCTATAAATCAAAATTGGGATGAGTTTGTTATGAGCGGGATCTGCGGACCATGTAGCCCGGGAGAGCCCTTCCACAAAGGAACGGAGCACTCCAAAGAAGTGGGGTGGACAGAGTGGTTACCTACCATCAAAGAGCAGGTGTCACATCTGATTGGAGCGTCCCTGTTACAACAGTCACAAGATTGCCTTGCCGGCACAGCTATGCACACAGCAACTGATGAACCCAGCGGGCCGCAGGTCTGTGGTCACAGGTGGGTGGTCCCAGGGTGAGCACTGCAGGCCAGCAATCCCTCCTTAGTTTAGGGGGAGGTGCTTATCCCTAAGGAACACCACGTTGGGGAAGTTACGTACTTAACTTGAAGGGCATCGTTCCCGTCTTTGGGGCACAGCAAGTGCCTAAAGCAGACATACAATGCATGCTCAATGGCCACGTCAGGCCCTTTTGGAAAAACAAGGTCAGGCTGAATTAGATTTACGCCAAATGGCTTCCTCATACACTCCAGTATATCCTATTGCTTGTCATTTATTTATCAATCCATATATCCTTATTAATCTAAGGAAGGTTTCTCAAGGGAAACAGAGACAGACAGAGAGAAAGACAGAGATCCAAAGCAGGGCTCCCTACCCAGCGAGTACTGTGCCTCCACAGGCACCTGAACTAATCAAACAAAAAAAGCCCCAACCATCTCCAAAGGAATGAATTTCCAATAAGACTTTACGTTTTGTGTTTAAAAGTATTTATCAAAATTTGTAACAGACTTTTACTGTTTTGCTTTCACATTTGTACTACCAACCCAATCCAGAAGAAATATATATTTTTTTAACTTTGGAGGCTTGTGATAACAACGGATTTTATTTCAATTTATACTGAATTGTAGAATATGCTCCTATATGAGTTCCCTAGGGCCACATTTACAAATTACCACAAACTTTGCGGCTCAAAACAACAGACATTTCTTTATGAAAGTCCTGGAGGCCACAAGTCTGCAACCAAGCTGCAGCAGGCGTCTGTGGCTCGTGACCGCATCCCTCCAGACTCCGCCTCCGTCATCACGTGGCGGTCTGCCCTCGGCCTGCACCATGTGTTTCTCAAATCTCCCTTCATTTCTCTGCCAAGGATGCCAGTAACTGGACTTGGGAGCCACCTAGTCCAGGATGATCGCATCTCAAGATCCTTAACTTGATCGCCTCTGCAAAGACCCTCTTTCCAGATAAGGTCACATTCACAGCGACAAGGGGTTAGGACTTGTTTTAGAGGAACACGATTGGACCCAAACAGCTTCCAAGCATTAAAAAAAACTCATTAAGAGACAATTTTGTGAGGAAATCAGAATAGAAATATCTGAAAAATATTAAATGATGTAAAATTTCTAACTATTAAGTTTATGGATTTTTAAATGGATGATGTTGAGAATCAAATTGTAAGATGTTAATATTTAGTATACACTGGAAACTACATTCTTTACAACTGTTTAAGCTTATGATGAAAAATTTTAGTTGTTAATTTTATAATACGCATAAAAGTACTTGATTTTTCAAAATTCTTCTAGGGAGCATTAAAGGGAAGCTTTGACAAGTGGGACATAGAGGAGCCTCTGAAGGTGGGTCCGGGACCATCGCACAGGAGAATGAAGCACCTGGGTCTTCAGGAGGAGGGAGACAGGCAGGATGGAACAGGTACTCTCAGCAGCCTGGCACACTGTTCTCCAGCCAGGTGGTCCACCTGCCAACCTCCCGTGGGCTGAGGTGGAATTAGCGCTGTTTTGCAGGGCTCTGGTCTCAGCGATGGGAGGGTCAGTTTCCGATTTTCACCAGCATTCTCATCTAACCCCTACATGTTGTGTCCTCCTGCGCACAGCTCTGCCCCAGCCCCAACACGGCAAGGGCAGCGGGCTCCAGGCTGATTGCCCGGTGCAACTCCACGGAGCAGAAAGCCGTGGCCGAAAGAGTCTCATGGTTCCGCCTGTGTCGCTCAGCCATGATGGGCTCAGAACAACCATCCACCAGAGGAGGGCTGGCGGCTGCCCCTGCCGCCACTGAGAGCTCCCTCTGGCCACCAGCACCAAAGGGAGAGATGAGAAGTCCTTTCTTTGTCTGCTGTGAGTGGCCCTGCTGTCAGCATTTGGCCCACCGCCTCTTTCTCTTCCCTCGGCCTCAGAGACGCAGTGCTTCACAGAGGACCCCGGTCCTCCCTGTGTGATCAACCCCCAGCAGACGCCTGGGAGGCGGAGTCCCAGCACCTGGCAAGGATGAGAGTGTGTGGGGACCGCCAGCACACAGGGCAGGGCCTGGGCCACCCGGAGCAGCCTGGGCAACTCTGCAGGAGCCTCTCCCGGGCTGGCCGTTTTCCTGGGACATTCTCCTCAGTTCTGGGGCTGGTCCTCAGCATCAGAGACGCAAAACCCCAGAAGGATGCACTTTGAGAGTGGGCCTACACAGACTAAGATCAAAGACTGATAATGTGCTCGTTCCTTTACTCCAGGTCAACAAAGTTTAGGGTGAACCATATGAATGATTTTGTGGACAAACGACCTATTTTTCAGATATTGGAATCTCCTATCTAATACTATTCTTGAGCCCCTCCCATGTCCCCTGCCTGTTTCAGGTGCTGGACTCAGAAGGTGAAAGTGACAGCCCAGGTCCCTGACATTGGGCAGGTCATTCAGTGCACGACCTATAGCCTGGGTGGTGCACACCGTGACCTGGTGTTGAGTCTGATGTTCACGGTGGAAAGGCTGCCCCTTTTCCAGTCCTCAGGCCTTGGGACAACAGCACCAGAACGGCCCATTCAAGGCATGTATGTGCACGGGCACACATGTGTATGAAGGAGAGAATGAGCGAGCACGGGTGTGCTGGGGGGCGTGGTGGTGGTCCTGCCTTTCGGGTTTGCCACCCTGTCACACTGATGCTCCGACTGCCACTTTTCTCGTCTTCGGTGCTTGCTCCTAACGTGGCTTTCTGCATCGAGATGTGGTGTCACTGACACATGTTGAATCAGGACCGAAGAGCGTCAGAAGAAAACAAACCAGACAACAAATGCATATCCTGCTGATAAGTCAATTATTCATTTTTTTGGAAAAACAACAATCTAATAACATACATTACAAGAAAGGCAAGCAAGGGACTGGCCCAGTGGCATAGTGGTTAAGTTCGCACACTCCACTTCAGTGGCCCAGGGGTCACAGGTTCAGATCCCAGATGTGGACCTATCACCACTCATCAAGCCATGCTGTGGCAGCATCCCACATAAAACAGAGGATGGTCAGCACAGATGTTAGCTCAGCGACAATCTTCCTCACCAAAAAAAAAAAAGGCAAGCAAGCC
This sequence comes from Equus quagga, assembly GCF_021613505.1. Classification (NCBI taxonomy): domain Eukaryota; kingdom Metazoa; phylum Chordata; class Mammalia; order Perissodactyla; family Equidae; genus Equus; species Equus quagga. The sequence continues at coordinate 133,534,578 of NC_060272.1, forward strand.
TGTGAATAAGGTAAAACAGGAGGCAATAAATGAGATGATTGGATCAGAGAGATTTTCTGACTGTTCTGTTTAAATTTATAATTAATACTTTGATTCTTTTTAAATAGTTCAAGGGCCATCCATCACCTGCACGAGCGACTACAGTGGAAAGAAACCGTCCTGGAGGAGGCTGTGAAACATGTGAGTCAGTCAGTCTGGAATTTAAATATTGCAAACCAACCACAATGTGGTTAATCCTTAGCCCGGCCGCCTTTCAAGGGAGCAAAATAGAATTTAGTGAAGTGGAAAAGACAGTTTACGAAATTGATAACTGTGACCTTAAGGAATTTCGTAAGCACGACCCCCAAGTCCAGCCCAAATCCGGCCCTCGGAGCTCTTTACAGGTTGCTCGCTAATTCTCCAGAGTCCGCAATGTTGGAAGCACAAGAGCTGTCACGGCAGGTCAGCATGGGACGCTGATGGACGGATGGACGGAAGGGCCTCGGAGGCCCCGGGTGCATCAGGAATTGCATCAGGAAGGGAGGAGGCCAGAGGACCCAGGGACAGGAGCAGGCGGCATGCCTACGGAGAAGAGTTAACTGGGCGGAGCGGGGAAGGAGCAACTCTGGACGGGGCCAGTCCAGGCCTGGCCACTGGAGATGGGCCTTGAATCCCTGAATCTCCGACCCCAGCCATGCGTCCCTGCATCCAGCCCAACCCCGATCAGAGAGGGCAAGGCGCAAAAAATGTCCCCTGAGTGACGGAGCTTGATTAGTTAGTTACAGATTTGGAAGCACCTCATACGGCACAAAATTGGAATATTTCTGAATAACGTTTTTGAAACCGTGAGGGTCCCAGGCACTGAAGAGTCCTTTGGGCCGTCAAGAGCAACAGCACGGTGAAAAACGTGACTGCTGGAAACTTTTCCTCAAAAGTCCAATCGCTGGGAAGACTCCGGGCGTGACACAAATTTATGTGTCCATCTCTGGCCAGGGGCGCCCAGAGATTCAGCTAAACATGATCCTGGCTATGTCCATGAGGGTGTTTCTGGGTGAGATTAGCATTTGGCCTTGCAGACGGAGTAAAGCCTCCCCAGCGTCGGTGGGCATCTTCGGACCCACTGAGGCCTGAATGGAACCGAAGGGCTGAGGAGGGAGAATTCGCTCTGTGCCCGACTGTCTTCGAGCTGGGACGTCGGCCTTCTCCTCCCTTTGGACTCGGGCTGGGACTTGGGCCAGCTGCACTCCTGGGTCTCCAGCCTGCAAAGAGCAGACCGCAGGACTTCTCAGCCTCCAGGACCAAGTGAGCCAGTTCCTTAAATTAAACCGTATTTGTATGCTGCGCTTCTCTGGGAAACCCAGACTAGCACACTCATGTTCATCACGCAAGGCAGGAATCAAATCACACTTGTAAGATGGCACTGGTTTTGACAATTTAGTAGACATAAATACATACATACACGTGCATTGAACAGTTTGGGAAGAAATTCAGCAAAAAATTCTGGTGGTTGAAATTGAGTTGTGAGACTATAAAGAATTTTTTGCTTTTTATACTTTTCTCTGTTTTTCCTGTATACTACAACATGTGTAATTTACTTTCACCAGAAAACAATAGACGTCTGTTTTTTATAAAATTATACTGTCCACTTTTAGAAGCGTTTATTTACAAACATCAAAAGCATGGAAACAACCCAATTGTCCGTCTACCAGTGTCACATGTACACGTCTGTCAGAACTCACCCAGAGGAACATTTTAAATACATGCAGTTTGCTGTGTGAATGTTATGCCTTAATAATGTTACCATTTTTTAAGCAACAAACATTGCCTGGGTGTAAATAAGTGAATGAATGAATGATGGAATGAATGAATGAAACTGTGAGATCCACTGCTGCCTGGCGTCTTCCTGAAGAGCATCTGCACACACTGAGGGGCTTGCGTGTTAATCTGCCCCTGATTAGAGGGTCTTGGGGCCACGCCTGCACCCCGGGCCTGCCCCGGACACCCTCCCTCCTGGAGCTCTCTCTGGCCTGGAAAGAACATCCCCAGGGGTGCCAGCAGTGCCCCCTGGAGCCGCCTTCCTCAGTGGCAGCCAGGAGTTAGAGGACAGACATCTGGAGGCGTGGTCCGCAGGCTCTCAGAGGGTCCCAGCGGGATTGGACCCCAGCTGTCCCCAGTTGAGATCTGCTCCTCCCCACTCCCCAGGTGGCTCTAGACCCAGGACAGCCTCCTGTCCTCAGCCCTTTCCCTTGGGGACTTCAGCCTGGAACAAGGCGGGGTCTTTCCCCAGAGCTCCTGCAGGCCGGGGCTCCCACACCTGGGGAAACCTCCTCTGACGCAGAAGGGAGGAAATAGAGACCACGAGATGCGGCAGAAAGCTGCCGGTGGGCAGACGGTGCCAGCCTGGGAGTTGGCCCCTGGCCGCTCTGGTGCCCTTTCCTCCCAGTGTTTGTTTATGGGGACAGCAACCCCAAACACTCATGCCTCGGGGCTCCGACACCTGCATCCAAATGGGCCTGACTCACGCAAAACACACAAGAACAATAAACCGCCCGCCTTGTCTCCACATCGGGGATGTTCCGGGTCAGCCGTGCATCTGACGTGAAATAGTGGGATGTGTGCAATAATGGCTCCATGCACTTTTCTCTTTTTTTTTTTGCTAGATGTTGTTTCTCATTTAATTTTATTCCTCCCAAAAATGATGATGAGTTACATATACCAGTTTTGATATATTTGTAAGAGTTTAATACAAATACAATCACGCACACACAAAACTCAACAGAAAATGCTTCAAACTAATTTTGGTGTGAAAACTGTGGTCAGCGCAAATGGACCCAAGAGAAATAACTGCCCGCACGTTAAACAATTTGCAAAATGCTGTTTACGATCATTTTCATGAATTCTACATATTGCAAGAACCAGCTAAATGTCGTTAAAATCAAGCTTTTCAAAGAAAAGATTAAAGTGCTCATATTCCCATCTGGGCACCACAGGTGTTTTCCTGGTCCGTTCTCGGACTCACAGTCGCAGTGTGCTTGTTATTTCACGTGAAATGGGAGGGCGTCTGCCACGTCATTGCGTCACCTTCAAAACTACCCTCTTTGCCCTCTTCTCCAGTATACTTGGGCTGGCCCCCATTGGTGACCTTGCCGGCCATTTGGAATTTTCCCCTATTGTAGATAACGCCACAATAAGAGTCTTCCTGACCTTATTTTTTCTTTCAGTTGTTTCCTTGGGATAATTTCCCAGGCACCACATTACTGGGTCAAAAACTGTGAATGATTTCCACGGTTCTAGATAACAGGCTTGCGAGCGGCCCTGCCAACCGTGGCCTGGCCAAGTGTGAGAATGTGAAGTTGGAAGAGAGTCAAGGGCCCCCCAATGGAGAGGGAGCCAGACAAAGTCTGACAGAGCCACACCCAGAGCACCGGGAAACCGCTAACAGGACGCCGGCTCGGACTCTCTCAACAGGTGAAATGTACCTGTTAGCTGGTCAGTGTTATTTTGTTTTGTTTTTTAAGAGCATCAAATGGGACTCACACCCCTGGTGACAGCTGTGAGCGAGGGTGACGGGCGTGAGCACATTGGCAGCGCGTGCAGGAGTCCGGGGAGAGAAGAAAGTTTGCATTTTATGGGGCCTTTTCTTAGTGCTCGTGACGTACGTACACTGATACAGCACACTGGAGCCTCCGCTCAGCTTCCTTAGAGACTCCGGCAGCCAGCATTCCCGTGGACCCCACGCTGCACGCCTGGACCAACCCTGAGGGCCCACTCTGCGGGGGGCAGCAATTCCCTGCCTGGTCCTCCCCGTGGTCGGCAGCCTGGCCGGGAGCCGGGCCAGCCCTCCCCCGCCACCTAGCCAGCGGGCTGTGTCCACTCCACCCCCAGACGTTGCGGAATCTGTCCGTCTCTCTCCAGCGTGCTGCACCCCTGAGGCCAGGGCACCATTCCCCGTCCCCTGGACGACGGTGGGGACGTTCTCGCTGGTTAAACACTCGTCTTGTGGGGCAACTTCCATCCTTGTGGCCCTTACACTGCTCACACGGAAGCCAGAGCGACAAAGGACAAATCACAGACGCAGATCTGCTTGTGTCATCTTCCTCCCTTGAATTCTTGACGGCTTGCCATTGCTCAAAAGGAACATGGCCCAGTTTGGCAGCCAAAGTCATATGCGCTACTTAAATTTTACTTAATTAAAATTAAAAACTCAGCTCCTCAGTCACACTAGCCACATACCAAGGGCTCAATAGCTACCCGTGGCTGATGGCTACCATATGGGACACTACAGGTTTAGAGCTTTACAGAAAGTTCTGCTGGATGGTTCTGCACCCAAAGATAAAGCAAAACCTTTAATTGACCCTCAAGACCCCTCCAGCCTCCCCAGTCTCACCTCCCTCAGTGATCTCTATACTCACCGCCCTTCCAATCCTTATGTCCTGAGTCCCTTCCCACCTCAGGGCCTTTGCACATGCTGTGCTCTCCCCGTCCCCTCTAGCTAATTCCTCTTCTCCTGTTAGAATTTGGCGGTGGTATCCCTGCCTCAGAGATGCGCCTGTCTCCCCAGAGGAGGTCGAAGCCCCTTCACAGGGCAATCCCACATCTCCTGGACTTTTCCTTCAAAGTGCTCGTCGCCACCGTAACTTAGCGAATTGTGTCACCCATTGCCTAGTGTTTCCTTGCCCCACAAGGATGGAAGCCCCGGGACGGCCACAAGACGAGTGTTTAACCTGTCTTGGACAACACCCAGAACCCTGGCTCACAGTGGGAGATAGATGAGTATTTATGGAGTAAATGAATGCGTTTACCTCCGGACTCAAACATGGGGAAGCATCGGAAGTGTTAACAACTGGCAAACAGGACGTTCCTCAATTCCAGCTCAGAGTAAGCGGGTTAAATGTTTGACTGTCCAGTGTCCCTTCATGTGGCATTTACTCCAAGGACAGGGAGGGGCCGGGGATGGCAGACTCAAGTAGAGAAAACCAGCTGAGCTGCCCGTGGTTCGAAGGACTTGGTCCAATCCTTGCCAGTGCCTGCACGGGGAACGGACGTGACTGTTGACACTAGAGCCCGGAGCCGAGGGCAGGCTGCCGTCACAGGGGCCTGTAAATCGGCGCTGCGTTCACCTGAGTCTCACGTCCTCATATGTTAGAGGCACACACTGAAGTGTGATCAGGGAGGAAGATAGGACGGCCAGGATCTGCTTCAACGTGAATGGAAATCCACAGGAAAAAAGGAACTCTGACCCCTGCCTCACACGTGCAGTGATAAGTGTGGGAGAGATTGTAGACACCAAAAAAGTAACACTGGAAGGCTTCTGGGGAGAGAACGTAGAATGTCTTCACGATGCGGGAGTAGACAAAGGCTTCTTAGGGCACACAAAGCAAACCACCAAGGAAAACGTTGGTGAATTAACCTCCCTCAAAATGTGAGACTAGCGTTCGTCAGGAGACGTCAGTAAGAAAAGGAAGAGGGAGCCACAGACTGGGAGGAGACATGCAAAACGTGCACAGTGGGGTCTCGGTATTAGCAGTGGTCGTGTTCTGTAAAGTCACCGTGAACACTGAGTTCGCGAAGACAGAACCACCGCTCCCAACAGAATACACGGTTAGGTCCCCATGAGCCCCTGGTCACAGCATTTTCATCAGCCGATCCACGCATGACCTTGTTTCATGTGTGTTTCTGTTCACAGACACCTTATTTAACGTGCATTGTTGATTCACGCACACTGAGCTCACGGCCAACAGCGCTTGACTCACCCTGGACAAAGCCCATCTAACACACGTGTTCTCTCCATGAGCCATCACAGCCTTCTCGCCCTCAGGAACAGAGACAGCATTCAGCACCATCACCGACGGCATTTTAAACAGCAAAATCACCCACAAAAAGTACAAAAATGCAAAAAACCTGGCACTAAATAGACCATGAAAAGGACACTTGTTTTCAGTATGAGCTGAAAGAAGAAGGCAGAGGCCAGCTTGTTCCAGCTCAGCTGGGGACATGCGAGTCGGTGACTCAGACCTCCCCGGCTCTGTGCACGTCCATGAAAATGCCGTGGGAATCAACTGACAAATACATTGTAGCAGCAGATGAATTTTTAAATAAGGAATCCAGGAATGACGAGGATCAACGATACCTGTCAAAGGACTGGAAGCAAGAGCACGCAGAGAACTTCTGCAGCTCAGTCGTAAAAAGGCAAACCACCAAATTTCTTTAAGTGGGCAAAGGATTTGAACAGACTCTTCACAAAGGAACGTACACACATGGCCAATAAGCACACGAAAAATTGCTCAGCTTCATTAGCCATCGGAAAAATGCAAATTTAAGCCACATTGAGGCACCAGCACACACCCAGTAGCAGAGCCACAGTGTGAAAGAGTGACAGCTGCAAACATCTGAGTAACGAGAATTCTCACGCGCTGTTAGCAAGAACGTGAAATGGCACATTTCTCTTTGAAGAGGTTCTGGCAGTTTCTTACACAACTAAACGTTACCTATCCTCTGATTGAGCAATTCCAATTCTAGGTATTTACGTAAGAGAAGTGAAAGCACACATGCACACTCACACAGAGTTCATAGCAGCTTCATTCACAGTAGTCCAAATCTGGAAGCAGCCCAGGTGCCCTCAACCGGTAAATGATAAACTAATTGTGGTATATCCCCAAAATGCAATACCACTCAGTAACCCAACAGAACAAACAGGCATGAATTGCAAAATCAACGTACTGAGTTAAAGAACCCTTTCACAAAAGAATACAGAGTGTATGATTCTATTTGTATGAAACTCTAGAACAGGCAAAACTAATGTGCAATGGAAAGAACCATAACCGTGATTCCTTCCGAGGGGCTGGGGAAGGGGCCTGACTGGGGAGGGGCGTGAGGGAAGTTTTTGGGGTGGTGGTGATTGTCCACATCTCGACAGGGGTTGGCTTACACAGGTGTCTGCATTTGTCCAATACACCAGAGGGCACATTTGAGACTATAAGTTTCACAGGATATGAATTTCACTTTTATATCTATATCGATATCTATCGATCTATGGATATACATAGATATTCAGGAGAGACATACATCTCATGGCCCATCTTGTTTCATTGACACCCTCACCACTTCTGTTCCAGACGTATCTCCATCTGTCTCTATCTATGCATATTTGTATCTCTACCCATCTGTATGTAGATACAGATCTATATATTATATCTAATCTATCTATATAGAAATCTATCTATCCATATAGATATAGCTAGATGGAGACAGAGATGATAGAGATGGAGATGAAGATGATGGAGAGAGAGAGATTTCTGGAACAGGAGAAGCAGTGAGGGTGTAGATGAAACATGGTGGGCCATGAGTTGACTGTAGTTGAATAGAATGAGGGTTAGTTTTACCCTATGGTCTGTTTTCGCATGTGTTTAAAATTTTCCAGTAGGAAGCATTTACAAATTTTGAGTCTTGAAGTTTTGGGAGTCTTCCAGAATCCTGTGTTAAGTGTTAGCATCCCTAAAAAGAGCTCGCATCTTAAACCTTTAACATCTAATTTATCGGAAGCTGACTGTGTGCACTGATGCCCTGGAGAACCAGGGTCCTCAGGGTCTTCCAGGCAGGGAGGGGGTCTGGGGAGGGGAGCCCTGAGCCTGGCCTCCATCCCGGGGTGCAGCTTAGCCCTCACACGGCCTCAGGTAAACCCAGCTAGAGGAGGAGACAGTAAGGAAGACTTCCTTCAGGACGGTGGCAACACGGGCGGGAGATGGGCCCACTCCCGATGCAGCACAGACGGCCAGGGGGCAGCGGGGGTTACAGCAACGAGCAGAGGGAGGAGTCGGCGGGTGGGTGAAAAACCACTAAGGAGAAATCCAGGCTGGGGGCAGTGGTGGCCATCTGACGTCCCGGGTCCGGGACAAGGAGTGTGAGCAGATCCCAGAGATGGGGGCTCTCCCTAAACTGACTCCCTGAACTGACTTGGTAAAATTTTCGGCTAGATGGGCTAATGACAGGGCAGGCAAGGTGGAGGCCTAGATAGAAAGAGGGTCTGGAGGAGCCTGTCTCAAGTTTGCTCAAGGACAGTCTTTGTCACAGAGCAGCCAGAAGACCCTGGGGCTCTGAGAATCCCCGAGTGAGAAGGACGGGGCTGCAGGAGGCACAGAGTTCCCAGAACCCCAGCGGGACACCGGTGCCATCCTTTCTGGATTCCGTGGTCCCTCAGCATCCACTGACCTGAGCAGCTGTGTGATGTTGTTCCCTGGCTCCGAAGGTCAGACCTGAGTCTGGACGTTTCAGAAGGAAGTTGCTTCTCCGGCTCCTCCAACACCATCTCCAGGATGTGGGCATCTGCTGAGCAAACGGTGTTTCATTTAGTAAATGTGTCAAAAGACAGAATTGTTTCCCCATGGTGCATTGACCCCCACCAGGCAGAGTCCAGGGGTGTTTGGGGTCCCTGCCCCCCTCTCTCTAAGCTCCTCGCAGACGCCGGGTGCAGCTGGAAGCTGATCCCTCTCCTGTGAGAAATGCCCAAGGCCAGGTTCTTCCAGAAAACCACGGGTCTCTGCTTTCAAGGGTGTGTACCTGCCACTCCTTGTCCCTCCTCAGGATGTATGAAACAGCAGCTCCCCAGACTGCGCCCCTTCCTGCTGCTCCTTCTCCCCTGGCCTTGTTCTACCACCTTCTCTAACTCCCTCCTCTCTTCTGTGTCTCGCGTGTGAGAAGCTGGATGCGCAGGGCAGCCACCCGCCTGGTGGACTCGGGGCTGCACCCCTGCCTTCAGAAGACCGTCCGGCCCAGGAGGTGCTGGGCAACTGCCCAACGGCATGTCACATGGGTGACCGCCTAGGCCAGCTGTCACACTTGCACGGTTCCCCCTAAACTCCTCAGCGTCCGTGTTCTGAGTCAGCCCGACCCATGCAGAAGAGATTAGACTCAGCCTCCCTCGCCTCGGCCTGTGTGGGAAGCCCCTTTTCCTACGACTTGCATCCCTCAGAACGGAAGTTTCTGTTGCCAGCGTCGACACAAGTGGCTGTGCCATTTCATGCAGTCGCACCGTCCCCAAGTCTTGATTTCCTCATCTAGAGAACAAAGCGACTGCCCCAGAGAACCCTCGTGTCTGACCCACACTGAGAGACTCCGGTTCTGGAGAAGAGATTCCTCAACCACATCCAGACACTGTGGAATGCCTGGACCCAGGGAGCCCTGAGAAGAACTAGAACGTTCTGTGCAGGAAACCGGGCACAGACAAGAAGACAGCTAGGACAGTGACAGTGAAGGACCCGGCTCCCTGGGGGCAGCGGGCCAGCGAGAGCGCAGGTAGTACTTGCCATAGGAAGAGCCCCTGTCCTCGGGGCCTGCTACTCCCTCTGGGAGGCAGGGGACCACCCACCTGGGGTTCAGCTCCTGGTCACAGTGTCAGGGAAACCAACAGGACTCATAACTCCAGCTCCAGGGTCGTCAAGTTCAACTCTCACCTACATGCTTGTTACTATTTTTCCTGCTTTAAAATACCCTCTGTCATTTCAGAAACATCATGAGCACTATGATTTTAAGGTGTGGCTTGTACAGTTCCCTGGCATGTTGGAGCGTGGCGTGAGCCCAGGCCAGAGTTTCTGGGGCCTTCTCTGCAGTTAGATGTGGACGTCACCTAGGGCCTGCTGTGAATGTCCAGAACAGTCTGTGACTCCGTCCGCCTGTCGCTTCTGCAACCCTGGGTGGAGCCCAGCTTACCCTCCCAGAGGACGAGGGGCTGGGTGGGAGCTGGGGTGGCACACGGTGACCTCGACACGTGGCTGAGCTGGGGCGATGAGGTCAGAATGCACCGCACCAGGCCAGCCACCCCTTCCCACCCCCAGGCGACACCCTCAACTTTCCTCGGGCTGGGGGTGCAGGCTGGGAGCCTCCGGCCCTGGGCTGCATTCCCCTTTGGCCCATAGGAAAATCCACTGTCCTTCCAGGACCACCTCTTCCAGGAAGGGGACGGGGGGCCGGCTCCACGTAGCTCATGTTCACGGCCGACAGCTCATGTCCGTCCTGCAGGTGCCTGTTTCCTTGGTTGGGTTTCATTTTGTTTTCACTAATATTGACTGAGCGCCTCTTGTGTACCAGACTCTAAACCAAGAGCATTTTCTCATTTAATCTTCCCACACCTGCCACACAGGCATAAGGACCCTTTTCTTACAGGTGGGGAAACTGAGGACTGGAGAGGACAAGAATTTTCCCCCATCCTCCAACTGTTTAGTTGAGATTCAAACCAAAGTCAGGACGGAAAGGGGAGAAGGAAACTGAAGAGACGGCGCTGCCCCGTAACAGGGCGTGGCCCCGGGGCCAGTGCTCAGCCCCCAGGGGGATGGTTGTGGGCGCACCCAAGGTGCAAGAATGCACATAGTAAAACAAAAAATAGCATCAAGAAATTTAAAGGAGACCTAAGTAAATGGAGGGATATACCATGTTTATGGATTGAAATTTTTAACATTGTAAAGATGTCAGTTCTCTAAAAATTGATCTATAAATTCAGTGTGATTCCAACAAAACTTCCAACATTTGCGTGTGTGTGAAACTCGACAAGCTGATTCTAAAACTCGTGGAAACGGAAGAGCCAGGCCCTCTTTCAGATGGAAGGACTTGTTCTGCTGGGCACCAAGATTTATTACCAAGGGCGGGAAGTGAGCCAGTGTGATGTTAGCACAAGGATTAAAAGAAAACACACCGGTGGAACAGACTGGAAAGCTCAGAATGACATCCCACAAATGTGAGCCTTGCCTTCCAGGAAGGTGGTTCTGCAGAGCGCTGGGGTGTTTCCATGAGTGACACAGAGACTGTAGGATGGCACGTGAGCCCCGTCTCTGCTCACATGGTTCCAGGGGACTGACAAGCAATATGAGACCCAAGCCATGGCGCTTTCAGAAGGTAACACAGGCCATGGCCAAGACCTCACATTGGCAAGGACTTCTTCAGCTGGACATACACTCACTAACCACCAAAGAAAACACTGAGAAATCGTGACTACATTGAAATTAAGAAGTTCTGCTCATCAAAAGAGACCATTAAGAAAGCAAAAACAGGCAACACCAGACAAGAGCGTTTGGAGATAGTGCTGGAGGGCCACGGTACTAAGAGGTCACAACCTCGGATGTCTGAGTGGGCTGCAGGGCGACAAGGACATGGTGACGGGCAGGGAGCACCGGAGGGGGGCCCGGAGGGGGTCTGGGAGGCAGGCCACGGGCAGTTTCCGCAACTGGAGGTGTTTAAATGGGGGTTTGGTTTAGATTTCTACGAATTAATGAAGCCGTGACTCGTCTGTGTTCTAGCTTTTCTGACTGTGCATCACATGTCACAATAGAAAGATGTGAGAATACAGATACAATACTTCACTATTTTTTAAATTCCGCTAGGATGGATAAAGTGGTTCGTTTTTTGAAAGAGGTAGTGATGATATGTGAGCTCTATTTTTAAAAGAAGAAAAGGCTCTTCATAGTCTATATAATTTTCCCTAAACATACGCCAGCCCCACCACAGAGAGCTCTGGAAAGAGAAGGCACTGTCACTTGTGTGATCCTCCAAGGCTTCCGGCTCAGGCGGTGCTGGGCACAGGGCAACTCTGACTGAGCACCCATCGCTAAACACCGCTTGCCCCAGTTATGTCCGTCTGCCTGGCCTCACGAGGACCGTGCAGAAATAGAGATCAGCTTAAGAAGTTAAGCGCGCTGCTCGTGCTGGCCGCCCCCTGCACCCTGCAAGGCTGCGGTGAGGTGCAGAAGCATCCTAAAGACAGCTCTCTGCAAGAAACAGCGACCAAGGGCCAGTCATCAGAGCACAGATTCTCTACCCTGCTGTCTGATTCTCCCAGTCAGGCGGCACATAGTCTGTGGGGGAGGAACAATGCGGAATGAAAAGTTCCGTTCCGCACTGGAGAAACCCCGTGTTTTCAAGGACACGGAGACCGAGCACAGGCAAGGCAGGCTCAGCAGATGCAGAGAGCTGGCTGTGAGCCGGGTGCGGCCAGGTCAGCGGGCAGGCGGGGCGCCCTGCATCTCTGCCTCGACACAAGCCTTCCAGGTCCTCCTTGGGACAGCCACATATCCTTGGAGGCAGCTCCAAGCTGGGGTAAAGGTCACAGAGCAAAGCACGCGAAGAAGCCCCTGAATGATTAACAAGGAGAAAAGCCTTGGCCAGGCCTCCATGTCCAAAGGACTTTGTGACTTGAGACTAGGGGGTCTCAAGCCTTGGTGACTTTCATGCTGTTTTCAACATCTCCAAAGCCCAAGGAAGTCAGCTCAAAGTCAAAACTCAAAACTGACTTGGCTCCGAGTTCAAATTATGTTTTTAGGTGTTGGGCAGGGGATGAGAAATATTTGATTTTTCTTTATGTTTGAGGGGAAATAAACTTTTGTGGGAGTTCCTAAGACCTGAGCTAGGACGCATTAAGTAGGGAGCAGTGGTTTGCGTTCCTCTTGCTACGTAAGGAATTGAAAACACAGTTCCTCTTGAAGCATAACCTGACGAAGACGGCACCTACGGCAGTTTAAGATGGGAGAAGCAGGCGCGGCTGGTTGAAAAGGCACACGGCAGCAAGCGCCCGGGAGGGGAGGGGAGCCTGCAGCCCCACACACCGCTGACGGGCTGCAAAACGGCACACACCCTCCAGAAAGCAGTTTGGCAGTTTCCTTAAAAAGTTAAGCATAACCTTTTCACATGATAAGATACTCCCCGGAGATAGAACGATGTTCATCCATGCAAAGATTTGTACATGAATGTTCACAGCAGCTTTACTCGTAAAAGCCAGAAGGTGGAAACAACCCCAAGGTCTGTCAACTGATGAATGAACAGATAAATAAAATCTGGTCTATCCGTACAACGGAATATTATTCCACCATCAAAGAGAACAAACCGCTGATACATGCTACAGCTCAGACGACCCGAAAACAACGTGATGCAGCATGAAAGACGCCAGGTGCAGAGGATGGCATGTTGTGCGATTGCCCGGATGGCAAATGCCCAGAAAAGGCAGACCCAGGGACCCAGAAAGCAGACCAGTGTTGCCGAGGGGTGTGGGCGGCCATGAGGATGGACTGCAATGGACATGAGGGAAGTTTTGGGGGTCATGGATATGTTCTAAAACCGGATTGTGGTGATGGCTGCACCACTCTATAAATTTACTGACATTTATTGAATCCTACACTTAAAATGGGTAAATTTTATTTTGTGTAAATTATGCCTCAATAATGCTTCTTAGAAAACGGAGCAGAGTAAACCAATGACTAAAGAATGGATCACTCAAATAATGGGAATACTGGCCAAGTTATTAAGGGAAAGAAATACACTTAAATTCTGACTTGAATTTCACGCCCCAAAATAAACCTAGTTTTATATTAGCCAAACCATAAAAACTATTAGATGAGAAAAGCTGTTAATAGGTAACTAATTTCAGTGCGGGCAAAGACTCTCTAAGTACAAAAGCAATGGAAAAATCCATGAAGGAAAAGATGCACTGTATTTGACTGTGGAAAAGGTTCACAATATGTAGACAAAAATATATCAAATAAAGTCAGAAGACAAAGGACAAACAAAAAAACGTATTTTTGCTGCAAATATGGCAGGGTTCATATCCCTAAGTTTCGATACAGGAATCAGTAAGAAAGGCTCACAATGACCATTGGGAGAAGAGATTGCCCGAGCGCCCACGCTTCCTTGGCCTGGCGCTGCTGTCCTGCCATGTCCTCCTTGACTTGTTTGTCCACGCAATTCCCGTACAAACATTTGTTCAAAACCAGCCTCACGAGAGTGCAAAGATCCTAGTCACTCCGGACTGACCACACCAGACGCTGGGGGTGGGAATCACGGGGCGGCCTGGGTCACCGAGCTCAGCGCCGGCTGGCCATGATGCCTGTGCTCTCCCTGACACCCCCCAGCCCGGGGAACTCGGGGCTCTGTCCCACTGACACACTGGAAGCACGTGTGACGAAGAGGCACCTCCCTGTGGGGGCAGGGTTTCAGGCGGCTATGGGTGTCTCACTTCAGCTTGAATTTTTCATATTCCGTCTAAGGAAAGCGAGAGAGGAGGAAAGGAGAGTCAGTGTGCTGGGCATTCACCCAGGATGACACATCTGGGTAGAGAAGCTGGTTGGGGATGCGTGGCTGACAAGGAGGGCGGGAAGCCTGAGAAAGCTGTGAGGCTGGCACGAATGGAAGGTCTGCAGCACGCTCACAGACGCACAAGGAAGCCCGCTTGGCATCTCTGTCTCCGGATCCACTTGAATCCGCCTCTCCACTGTCATTCCACAGGCTGGAATTAATTCAACCTCCCTCCCCTCCACTCAGGGTGTGTCGAGGTCCCGGGGACTGTCAGGCCACAGATGGACGCCCCTTCCCACACCCAGCCCGGCCCTTTGGTCCTCGAGCATGGAGGCCACGTCTGCCTGGGCACTGAGCCATTCCCCTGGGAGGCCTGGTCACTCTGCAGGCTCTGTCAGGACGTGGGCACGGTCTCCACTAAATCATGGCCCCCAAACCCTCAGCGCAAGGTCTCCTTTCCTGGGAGCTCCCTCTCCCCATCAGTCCACCCAGCACCGCCTCTTCAATGAACAGGATTTAACACTCACACACCACACACCCTCGCATACACCACACACACCAAACCACACACACCACACACATGCACACACACACCCTCATACATCACACATACCATGCACGCACACACACACACGTACTAACCACTGCTTGGACAGCACCTGGTTTCCCCCTTGCAAAAGAGGACAGGGCCACGTGCGGACGTGCTGCTTTGCTGAGGACGGGGCAGGGAGCTGGGGAGGGAGGAAGACAAAGCACCATCCGGTGTACGCTCCAAGCCCTGGCCCGCCTGCTCTCCGCGGCCCATTTCAGTCACAGGGCCCATCTCCCAAAGCGGGAGAGGAAGCAGCTGTGGCGTTTGGTTACTCCATCCTGCACTTTGCTGTGAAAGGAAAGAAATGTCGTGGGGGCTGGCGGAGAACCAAGGGTTTGGCGGGAAATCTCCATTCGAGCACCAGGACTCCATGTCCGAGAGGCTCCGTGCCGGGGAGAAGTGTCAGCTGCTCTTGTCCTCTGTGGAACATCCACTCTGCTTTCCCTCGCCGGTTACCCGTCCCCCATGGAGCAAGGTCTCACACGGGAGCGTGCGTCGGAACTCTAGGGGGCACACTAAGACACGTTTGCTGGGCCAACCACCCCACCACTTTCTGATCCAGCAGCTCTGGGGTGGCCCCTGAGAATCTGCATTTCTAAGGGTTCCCGGGTGAGGCTGCAGCTGCCGGGTCTGGAGAGCAGACTTTGAGAGCCCCGGCTCCAGTACACGCCACTCTCCCAGCCAGTAAATCAAAGACCTTCAAAGAAAACGCAGATGTCCCTAAGATTTGAAACATTGATTGCAAACCCAAACTGTCCTAAACACTTAAATAAAACCACGAGGCGACTGCGTCAGTGGCTCTTGAGTGTTTTAGATAAACAGTAGGTGAAACACTTCCACACACACTGGGATGATTACAAATGTAATCAGGACACGTAATGTAAACATTTACAGAAGTGCGATTCCGTGGGTCGTAGCTGGCTTTTTCATGATCTCTATTCCGGTTCTGATCCTATTCCTATTATTTCTACCCTCATTTCCTCCCAGGGATACAGTTTGACTCCCCTCACTGGAGAGAGGGGCTGCAGGCTCAGAGCCTGAAGCCAGCAGAAGGTGATTGTTGCCCAAACCTCAGTAACTCAGGACGAGGGACGCAGGCCTGGAGTCGTCCTCCCCGGGCGAGCCTCCCTGAGCCGTTGGCCGGCTGGACACGACCCCTCGTGCAGTTACGGTCAGTGTGCTAGAGCAGCAGCTATCCAAATTACAAACCCCCACCAACGGGACTGGAGGTGGATTTCTGTGACCTAGTCCTTGCTCCTGTACCTGCTGATTCGGAGCGTCTCGTGCAGCTGCGTGCTGGAGCCAGCTCGTACTGGGCACAAGAGCCAACGTTTGAGTTTTCAGGAATCCCGTAAGCTGGTTGTTAGACACAGCCATCACGAAAACTTGAATTACATAAACTTAGAATTTAATCCATTGTATTAAAACAAAGATAATAATTACTCAAAACTCATCGCTTCCTAATTATTTCACTGTTATCTATGCTCTTGAGGACGTTTACGTCTATTGCGTCTGTGTGATAGAAATGGTATGTAAGGAGTTACTCCCGCCTCCTCCCAGCTCCACCTCAATGACGTCGCGTTGGTAGCTCGAAATCAGCCACAGTGGGAATATTTATACCACAGAAATCCACATACTCCACAAGTCAGTTCTCCCCACCCAGGCAATTGAACATTCACCCGTTCAACACTGATCGTCACCACGGAAGAACGTGACAATAAGTCTGCTTTACAAAGTCATGTTCTAAGAGTCTTCTTTGCAGAGTACAGACAAGTATCTAGACATTTTTGCAAATACTTGCTCTGGGGGCACCAGTCTGATTCCCTGAAGCGTTTCTTCCTCCTTAACCGTAAAGACCCGTGAGGTCCAGAGACGCAGCTCCCATCCCGCTCCACCACCGAGCAGCCGGGAGCCGTGAGCACGGCCCTTCATGTTACAGCTCTCAATTCTCTCATCTGTAAAAGAAAGATGGTAACACCCATCTCACCGTGTGCTCGTCAAGTCCAAGTGCAAGAAGGAGCATGCAAACCATGAGATGCTGTTTAAAGTGATAATTGTCTGTTAAAATCTACCTTCTAACAAAGGTGAAAAGCAAAGGGCACGGGATTGGCCAGGAGCCGAGAAGGAGGGCTCCCAGTCCTCGGCGGGTTCCAGGCCAGCTGACCCCCCTGGATGGGCCCCCACCCCTCACAGCCCAGCTCGGAGCGTGTCCTCCCGAGAACCAGCCAGCTTCAGCGGGCGCACAGCTCTCATCTCCCAGCACTGTAGCACCGGCCGCCTCCTTCTCCACTGCCCGTTCCACGGCGTCTCCGATCCCGGCCCCCAGCCTTGCCTGTGTGCCGACACACCTGGAGGCAAGGAGGCACCACCGTCCTGTGAGAAGCCAGGAGAGGGTGTCTGTGCTTCTCCTGGCCTCAACTCAGCTTCAGGGATCACAGTGTTCTGGGACGTACCGGGGTGCACTGGTATGTTCTGGGGTGTACTGGGATGTTCTGGGACTTACTGGGATGTGCTGGGAGCTGGGCTGTGGGCACGGAGGGGCACTTGACTTCCCAGGGTGCAGCTCTTCCAGATCCCAACCTGAACTACAGGCCGTGCCACCCCACCCACCTTCGCCCACCCTGGACACGCCGACTCCGGGAGCCACACGGCCTGGTGGAAACACAGGGCCACTGCTGCATGCGGCTTCCTGGGTCCCCAGCTGCTTCCAGGTCTCCACCAGCTTGTGGGCCTTCTGCTCCTGAGCACAGCCTTTTGCATTTTGTCAGCTTTGCTAGTCGTCCTTGTAGGACAGATGACTAAGTCACTGTCCACCACTCTCAGAGGAGAAGCTGCCTTCTTTATGGAAAAAGTTTTCAGACCACACCAAGCGCACACAGCAGAAGCGAAAGTGGACCAAACTCACAGCTGCCTCCACCAAAACCCACTTCTACGGCTAAAGGCTGCTTGCAATTTGAGATACATGCTTTCGGAAGCTGTCGCACGTGTGCATACCTGTCATCAACTACACGTGCTGTTCTATAAGCTGATTTGTATCCCATAAGATCAAAGCATAGAGGTGTCTCCACATGAGCAACAAAGCCTGCTTTCAGCAGTGGCCCTTTCACAACTTATTTAACTAGTCCTCTAACCAGCCCCCTGTTGGTGGCAGTTAGTTACTCTGCCATTTTTTTGCTTTGTAAACAATGCGTGCTGTGTGTACATTATTGGCAAATGTGCTGGCATTTCCTATGAAAGTTATTCTAGAGATAAAATGACCAGATTGCCATGCACGTGCATTTTGAATATCAATAGATACTTGGCACCATCACGTTTGGCTCCTACGAGCTGCACCCGGGTCGTCGTCTCCAGCAGAGTATGAGCATTCCCAGGTCCCCACAGCTTCACCATCTCCGGCTATTAACAACATTTCAACTTCCGCTGATTCGATGGTTAAACCCGAGAGCACGTGGTCCTGGTCTGCTCTTCCTGGCCCTAGTGAGGCTGTGCATCTTTTATCACATGCTTATCGACCACTGGGATTTTTTTTTTCATTAATTGCTGCTCACATCCTCTGCCCTTTACTGATTGGCGTTTTAGCCTTTACTGATTTGTAAATGCTCTGCGTAGCTGATGGATGCCCATTTCCGTAAGGCAAAGCCAGTCTTACTCACTGGTCCATTAACTGGCTGACAAAAACTCTCAGCTGCCAAATCAATAGATACTTCCCTTTACTTTTTGCCCACCTAGAGAGCACAAATTTTATTTCTAGGATGTGCCAGCCAGGGAAGATGAAGCCTGATTGGTTGAGGCCATGGGACAGTGCCATCGCCCCACAAACCCTGAAAAGGTGCAGGGACTCAGACCCGTTTCTGGCCCATGAGATGGAATGTGTGCCTCCATGACAAAGGGGGCAGCCTCAAGGATGCTTTCACCATCCCCGTTTCCATCCAGGTGGGGTTTGATGCTGCAACACACAGGGAGACGTGACGTGTGGTTGAAGGTGATGGGCTGGAAGGGGCGGGGTCCCTGAAGTACCCTGAGCCCAGTGCCGGGCCTGGAACCACCTCCTTCGGGGCTTCCTCTGGCAGGAGTGAGTCAGCTCTTCACCATTCCTGCGGGCTCTCAGATGAGCTGAAGTGGAGGTTGCTGTCACATGTAGAAGGAAAGGGGAAGGATTTGGGGGCCTGGGGATCCGGGAGCTAGGGACAGGGGAAGGAGATAGAGACGGCCATGAGAAGCGCAGAAGGGAGAAACTGCGAGCTGGACGGGCACTTCCATGTAGAGAGCTGGTCGTGTGCAGCGTGGGCTGGACCCCCGTCCGCTCCTGGACGTCTGTGCAGAAAAGCTGAGGTGCTCACACGAGCGAGTGGCCCCAGCAGGCCCTGGGGATGGAGGACCCTGCCGTATGCACTGAGGTGCAGACATCTGTCCATGTACAATGGAGAACAGAACCCCTGGGGGACGCACAGTCCGGGGGAGGGAGAGGCAGAGTTCTCTGGCCCCGAGAGAAGTCCCTGCACCTCCTGCCCAGGTTCTTTCCTCCAGGACGTGCAGGGGAAGACACTGACTACACTGGGAAGGTGTCCTCTTTTGCTCGGACCATTTAGTAAATGCAATGGCCACAAAGAAAGCACACGGGTCTGGGAGCATGGTCAGGCTCAGCCTCGCTATTGGGGTCCTGAAGCTCACACCGCCAGGAACTGTGATCTCACTTAGGGTGGGCTGTGCTCATTTCTCTCCCTGTCACACATCAGCTGGGGACACACACCTCAGAGCAGGCCAGTCAGGTCCTCCATCCCATCTTGACTACATTGTTATTGTCATTGGTGTTGTTGTTGTTGGACACAGGTACACAGCTGCATCCACACGTTTTTACAGACTCTGGGGAAGCAGTGGCCATGAGTAGCTGTAATTTGGAAAAAGGAAACCAAATACAAGTCCGGGTATTTCTCCATATCGCCTCCTGACAACTTATACTGTACACGTATCTGTGAACTGCCTAAACCCTGCCTGGGAAGAGCCAGGTGTCCTCGCCTGGGTTCCTCGGAAAGCGGACCCCGAGATCCAGGCTTGGACGCATGCAGTTTGTTTAAGGGGTGACTCCAGGAAGCCCAGTGTGGGGAATGAGGCTGGGAAGGGGAATCAGCCACCAAAGGCACATTCGTGGGCAGGTCACCGTCGTGGGCGATGGGCTCAGTCCCACTGGGACCCTCTGAGAAGCTGCATGGAGAACACCCAGAACTGTCCTCCGTGAGGGATGTGGCAGGCTGGCCCCCGTTGCTAATGTCCCCGCACTTCCATGTCTCGCCTGCAGGGGACGACCCCCGGATGCTGGAAATGCTCTCATGCGAAGAAGAGAGCTGCAGGAGCTAGAGATGGATGCTGCCTCCCTGCTGCAGCTGCCGAGCCCAGGTGGATCACGGGGAGCCGGGATGAGGTACCAGCAGCATCAGGACCGGGTTACATAAAGAGAAACAAGGCGGCAAGGCAGTGATCCTTTGAAACAAGCTGCTCAAGATGTAAATCGCTGACCCGAGTCCTGTCTCCTTCCACAGTAGCGCGCTCCAGAGCCACCCGCTCACGCTGATCTACCATCTAGGAAGCAGGCAAGGCTTGCCTCCAGCAGAGTCTGCTGTAAAGCAGGGGGTCAGTCTTCAGGCTTTCTGGGGACACAAATTTCCCTAGCAAAGGAGACGGCAAGCCTCTGCCAAGCACGGTGGAGAAGATGACCTCCAGAAGGCAAGAAAGACAACCAACGAAGATGCCAGGGCCTCTTCCTCCCTCTGGCTCAAGGTCGGGGGACATGAGGGGTGGAGGTCAAGGCTCAAGGCTGGGAGGCATGAGGGGTAGAGGTCAAGGATCAAGGTTGGGAGGCGTGAGGGGTGAAGGTCAAGGATCAAGGCCAGGAGGTGTGAGGGGCAGAGGTCAAGGGTCAAGGTCGGGGGCATGAGGGGTGGAGGTCAAGGCTCAAGGCCAGGAGGTGTGAGGGGCAGAGGTCAAGGGTCAAGGCCGGGAGGTGTGAGGGGTGGAGGTCAAAGCTCAAGGTCGGGAGGCGTGAGGAGTGGATTCACGGTCCTGGAGGGTACGGTCAGACTTTTAATTCGATGTGGTGGGATCACGCTCGGCTACCTCCCTGGACACCCCTAAAATGATATAAAGGTCAGAAAGATAGAAACCTACAGATGCCCAAAAAAGGACTTGTGTCCAAATATGCAAAGAACCCGACAAGCCAGTAGGAAGAGCAGACAGCACAGCGGAAAATGGGGCAAATGTAGGCCAGGCACCCACAGAACAGGAAAACTCAATGACCAGTAAGCAAGAAAATGCGCTCATCGTCACCAATAATTAGGGAAATGCAAAATAAAAGCACAACACACTACTCACCTGCCCACAGCTAAAATGCAAAACGCTGACGAGGCCGAGGGACAGTGAGGATTGAGAGCAACCAGGAGTGTCTACGTTCCTGATGAGATGGAAACCGGTCCAAACCGCTTGGCCGTTTCTGCCAAAGCTGAACATGCACACACTTTATGACCGTGCGTTCCACTCACAGGAGTGTACTCACAGAAACGCATCACATCCACCACAAGACGCATGCAAGGATGTCCAGAGCAACGTTATTCACAATAGCTAGAAACTGGAGCAATTCAACAATTCCTGAGTCCGTCAACAGCAGGATGGAGGAAATATACATAACTAAGTATTATAATATAGTACACGAATTATATGTCATAATTATCTACAAACTATATGTAAAAATTATGCACAATAAACGCATTATATAAATTATATGTCACATAGAATATATATTGTTTATTACATAGCTGTATCGTTATGTGTAATTATATAATACATACATATATTATTGTACCTATATTATTTATGTATGTGAGTGATATCTATGTTATGCATGTGGCATATCCACACAGTAGAATGCTGTGCAGCAATAAGAATGAATAGACCCAACTGTTCACATAACCACCTGGGTGAATCGTGCGTGATGTTGAGTCAGAGGAACCGACCCGGGGACACACAGCGGTTGTGCGGACAGTAGTCAGAGTCCCCAGAAAGCCTGAAGACCCACACTAAGCTCTGTGACCACACTCTTTCACCCAAGGGTGACGTGAGGCACATTCAAGGAGAAATGACACTGGAGGAACAGGCAGGCTCTGCTGGTCCTCTTTCCAAGTCCTGTGGCTTTTATGACTCCGTGCATCTAATACCTTGGCAAAAATAAACATTAAAAAAAAAACCCTGAACAAATCAGCTCAGGGAGTCAATATGGAATGCAGGATGCCAGGGTAGATGGCCCGCCACGGAGGCCGAGGGAGGGCAGCGCTGGGGCAGGACGCGGCGAGGAGCCGTGGCTGAGATGCTCTTCCCACAGCCACGTGTGGGAAGGGTTTCCACCTGTCCACTCAAACTCCCTTCAAAGACGGTGCACAGAAAGCTGAGGGACATTGGGGCCTGGCCCGGTGGCGCAGTGGTTAAGTGCACATGTTCCGCTTCGGCAGCCCAGGGTTCGCCGGTTCGGATCCCGGGTGCAGACATGGTACCGCTTGGCAAGCCATGCTGTGGCAGGCGTCCCACGTATAAAGATTCAAAGACCCGTGAGAGTGTCCAAACAAGACCTACGGAGAGACACACATGTCAACAGAGGTGACACGCTGGGGTGTGAGGACACGAGGTGTGTGTTTACCCAAGAGAAGGAGGAGCAGTCAGCTCACCCAACACACATGTGCACGTCCACACATGCATGCATGCATACACGTATGTGTGCACATGTACACACACTCATAGACAATGCCTACACATGCATGCACACTCATGCACATTTGCACACATGAGCACATATTTGTACACAGAGACACGTGTTCACACATGCATGTGTGTACCTATACATGCACATGGCACACATGAACACACTCATACACATACATGTACACAAAGGTATGCATGTATATACACAGGCAGGCACATGCACACATGTATATGCACACAGGTAACACACACCTATGGAGACACACATACACACAGGTGAATGCACACACACTAGGACACACGCTCCAGCTGCATCATGCATGTGCTCTAACAGGCATCATGGTGGCAAGAAGTGGCAGTGAAAAGTGGCAGAGCTAGGAGCAGGGGCTCCTAGTAGACCAGGACCCATGCTGGGTGGCATGACCTGTGGCACTGACCTTCCTTCAAAGACAGTGTTCTTCCCAGTTCACTGAGGGGGCATTGGAGGCCCCTGAAAGTGACTTGCTCAGGCCCGACAGCTCTGAAGGGCGAGGGACCAGTCTGGCGTTTTCCTCCTTGTTCTCCCCACATGCTATCTGCTTGGCCTCAGCCCCAGGACACGAGTTCCACAGGGCCAATGCCCACACCTGCAGCCCACAGTGCAAGGAGAGGCCAAAAGGGGAGTAGGGAGCCATCGAAGTCTCAGGGGAGGGGGAGGGATGAGGGCCAGCAGCCTCCAGATGTTGCCCGTCCATCTGACTTTCCACCCCCAGGTGAGAGCCCTCCTCCCTCACACTCCTCCCTCACACGCCACTTCCCTGGGCATCACAAGGCTGGGCCTGCCCAGGAGGACACCTTTCACCACCCAGCCCCTCCCTCTGCTGATGACCTGCAGACACCAGGTGGTCCCTACAGCTTCCCGGCTCTCCAACACAGCCCTGCCCTCACCCTCCAACACCCAGCATCCCCTTCCAGACATCCAGGTTCCGGTTGTCCCACAGGCATGCCTGTGAGCATCCCCAGATAGTGGAACTGAAGCTGAATCCTTGCCCGGCCACACGGCCGTCTCCAGACCACAGGTCTCCACGTGCATCTCAATTACCTGAGGACCCCCTGCACCTCCTGGGACTCAGCTCTGCCCCTGGGGAATGTTGAAGGAGCATCTGCACCACCAACCCAGTGGCCAGCCAGCTGTCCCTCTCAGAAGGGACCTCACTGTCCATCCTGGCCTCTTGCATCAAATACAGCATTAGCACCATCGAAGGATGCAGGAATCAGAAGTACCCAAGATTCAGCAACTTGCCAAGAGACTGAAAAGGAGAACAGTGCCCAGCTCAGCCTGCAAAGCCCACCATTAGCCCCAGAGGATGGGGAAGGGGTACAGCAGGCTGTGACAGGGACCGGGGCTCTTGGCTGGGATTATAGTGAGGGACACAATTTTGCCTCATTTTACAGGTGAACCTCTCCCCGCCACGTCAGTGTAACACACCTGCTTCATAACCACATTAAGCCGGGAGGGACCTGACCCCTGCAGCCTGGGCCCAGCAAACTGCATGCCCGTCACCATGGACAGGGATGGTTTTAAAAGAGAAGCATGGAGACGGTGCACAGAAAGCTGAGGGACATTGGGGCCTGGCCCGGTGGCGCAGTGGTTAAGTGCACACGTTCCGCTTCGGCAGCCCAGGGTTCGCCGGTTCGGATCCCGGGTGCAGACATGGTACCGCTTGGCAAGCCATGCTGTGGCAGGTGTCCCACGTATAAAGTAGAGGAAGATGGGAATGGATGGTAGTTCAGGGCCAGCCTTCCTCAGCAAAAAGAGGATTGGCAGCAGATGTTAGCTCAGGGCTAACTCCCTCAAAAAAAAAAAAAAGAAAGAAAGCTGAGGGGCGTCGACAGGCGAAGGCTGTGTCTGTGCACCACCACATCCCGGAAAGCACTGGGTCCTGTGGGTGAGACAGGAGGACGTGGGACTCCTGCTTCCGTGGAGCCTGGAGGCTGGAAGGAGACAGAAAGCAGGCTCGGAAGGGCAGGACGACACTGGAAGCCCCAGGACCAAAGGCCCAGAGCGTGCAGGCAGCTGCAGAAGAGGGGGTCCCTGCTGTCGGGGTCCTTGCAGCTACTGCACAAGACCCCGTGCGTGTCCACGCGCACTTTCTGCTGAATTTAAGGAGAAAGGTCCATCTTGTTCCCAACGGCCTCCCCCCTTCCACTGACCGCCCTTCAGGGGGCTCTGAGCCGTTGCTGCTGACGGTGGAGGCCACGGTTCAGGGGAGTGACAGCCGTGGAATCCCACAGCCCGCAGGCTAGCAGGCAGCTCTGGGCTCGGACACGACCCGCTGTTGCTCTAGGACAGATGTGCGTCGCAATGTCCTTCCTCTCGTGGATCATAAATGACATTAGGGCGGAGAAACAGGCTTTTAGAAGAGCAGGGATTGCATTTTTCCCTCAACATGATGGATGCCGTCAAAGACGGGAGCGGGCGGGAGAGCAGCCGCGGGGATCCAGTCGGTGCGTATAACCCGACACGGCGGCCCTTCTTCCGTCCTGGTCACGGTGGTGTCTGTTTACATCCAAGGGATCGGGGGCCTTTCTTCTGCTCTGAAGACAGGAAGCAGGAGGAACATCTGGATTGCAGCTCGACGCCCCGCAGAGATCTGTCTGCCATCTGCCAAGTGGGGTCTCTTCAAGGGCTTTTCCTGGTTTAGTACCCGCTACTGACAGTCACCAAACACTCTTGACGAGCACGCCATGCCAAGGCAGAGCACCAGAGGCGTCCTGGGGCCAAGGCCGAGCCCTGTGCCTGGCAACCTGGCGACCTCAGCTCCCCCTGCATCAAGGGCTGGCCGATGGTCTCTGCAGAGGCTCCACAGCTTTCCTGAGGCCGGCGTGGGCAGACCCAGCCTGCAGGGCGCTCGGCTTCCAGAACGGCCAGCTCCTGTGGCCTGTCAGAGCCCAGAAACGTCCAGGCAACTGCTAGGAGCTCTCCCCGCTGTGAGGCCGTGGGGCGAGAGCCCCAGGCAGGAGGGGCCCCTAGGAGTCTGCCGCCCTGGGACCACCTGCTTCTGAGTCTGCACCACCACCCCGCCAAGAGAAGAGTTACAAATAGTGCAGGAATTGTGACAGGAGCAAACGGAGACAGCCTGGGACTGCGCCTGGCCAGTCAGCCGGCTGCAGGGGCTCCCATCCTGCCTGGATGGAGAGAAGCCTGAGCCTCTCTCAGGTTGTTTTATTCATTAAACGTAAACATGTGTGTGTTCCATACGTACATGTGATCATTGCAAAAAAAGCTAAAATCAAATACAGATAAGCAGAAATAAAGAACGAAAAGAGAGAGAGAGGAGAGAAAAAGAAAAGATAACCTGCTGTGTTCTCGCCTCCGTACTGCACCGCTTCAGGGAATTTCATCTGCTCCCGGCCTGGCTTTCTCTCCTGCAGATGCAGCTACACGTGTGAGGGGTGCGTGTGTGTGTGTGTGTGTGTGTGTGTGTGTGTGTTTACCATCTACATTTTCAGATAACATCAGGCCACGGACATCTTTCAATGCCATTACATTATCTTCTCTGATGTAGTATTAACGCCCACGTAACCCCACTCGATACGGGTGTGTCATATTTAGTTAACTGAGCCTCAGTTCTGGAATCCTCTCTTCGCTCCCCATTCACTCTCCGAAACCACATTTTACAACCATCTTCTATGTGACAAAGTCACCCTCGGCCCCTCCACCCCCCCGCCTTTACCCAGAGTGATTTGCCATGATTTTGTGCTGGTTCTTCTGACGTTATAACATCAAATTAGACCAATGATCACCTACGAACTCCTGCATAGACTGTTGCGTGGCCCCGTGCTTCTCCTGCTGCGCCCTCATGGGGGCTGCTTCTTAGTGGGCCCTCCGTGCATCTCTCAGAATCCTGCCCGCCCGCCCCTCTTCCCTTCCCCAGCCCTCTTCTCCCCTCTCGGCTTCAGCCTGGTCCTCTCTCCACCCCAAACCCTCCCCTCCTCTGGTCTCCTCCTCAGAAACCTGTGCTTGCCCACGGTTCTTTGAAGTCGAACACTTTGTGTGTCAGGACTTCCCTCCAGGGGCGCTGAGGGACAGCTAGTGTCCTCATGACATTGGCCATTTGGGGCTCCCTGGGCTGGTGGGCGTGGGTGTCCTTGGGGCTGTGTTCAGCAGAAGGAGAACGTGGGGTCACTGGGGGCTCAGAGGCTCCAGCCTGTGGCAGGAGCTCCTGGCTGCCATGGGGCCCTGAGAGTGTCCCCGGGCCTCCCCCGAGCGCAAGGTGGGCATGATGGGGACACCAACACCATCCCCCAGGAACAGAAATGGGCCTGTTAGAAATGTAACATCTGTCAACGTGTCAAAGTTCTACATATATCATGAAATCCATCACAGTTCTATTTGTCCAAGAGTGTGACACTTGCAATTTTTCTTCTAAAAAGAAAATTAAAACTTTCACTCTCTTGTTTAAGTATTCTGCACTTAATTGTCCTCCCAACCCTGTAAAACTCAGACACGCATAAGGTCCTACATACAAACGCACACACACAGCCCCACAGGTACACTCAGACTCACACACACAGCCCC